>NW_005054567.1:0-18297 GCF_000277835.1 Geospiza fortis | reverse complement strand
GCTCACACCTGTGGCCCACCGGGCCAGGCCTGGCCCGCGGCATTTCCATCACTGGAGGGACTGATAAGAGACTGAGTGAGCTAAGCTACAGCCCACGAAGGGAACTTTCTGAGTTTGTCACCTCTTCAGAGCAGCAAGAGGTTTTGTTGTTTAATATTGTGCATTTTCTGTGCTGGTGAATGTTTTGCCATTTAAATATTCAGGTTTTTTTCACTTTTCTCTGAGGAAATATTTTTCTGAACCAGCTGGGGAGAGGCTGCTTGAATCTGCTTTCAGGAGGAACCCTTTTAGAGGTTTTCTCCCAAACTTGCCCTAAACCAGGACAAATATATATTTTAGTGCCCAGTATAGGGCCTCTGGGCCAGTCACAATAGGGTGTTTCTTCCATTCTTTTCCTGTCAGGCTCACATCACCTTCTAACAGGGTCAAATCCTGTGATCCCCCTGTCATGTCAGCAATAGAAACAGATTCTGCCCCCACATTTCTCGGGATTAATGTGCGCTGTGCACCAGTACCAACAAAGGTCTCATATTTTTCTGGTTCTGATGTGCCAGGCCAATGCATCCACACAGTCCAGAAAACACGATTTTCCCTAGCCTCTGTCTGGCCAAAGGCAAGACCTCTCTAAGCCTGGTTATCCTTCTTTCCCTGGATATATGTCTTGGAGTTTCCTTCAAGGGCATCAGACATGCCATCATCATCATCATACCTGGCAGTTCAGCTACAGGCAAATGGAGCTGCTTTCCTTTTGGTGGAACTTCCTCTCTGAGTCTTGTTGTTCTTCAATTCAAGCACCCGTGGTTCCAGAGCAGCAGTAGATTTTCCACTCCATTTCCTCAAGTATTCTCCGCAATCACGCAGGAAGAACCACAGCTCAGCTCATGGAGTGTGCCTTCTCTCCTCACCTGGGGGATGTCTGCATTTGGTACCAGAACTTATTATCTGTACTGCCGAGATTTGGAGAAGGTCCTCTGTAATCTCCTCCCTAAGTTTCTTGTGAGTCTCTTGCATGATCTGGGAAAAGGCTTGTTGCTCTTCAAGGCTTGACTGGAAACTGCTCTTCTTGTGGGTGACCAGGTGGAGAGGGCTTACAAGACCCTTTAGGGGTTTTCTCCCAAATTTGCCCTAAACTAGGATGCTACCAAGTACAAGTTCAGTAATTCAATTTAACTGGAAAATTTCAGGGTTTGGACTATTACCATTGATCAAACAGCCATTGCAAAGTATTGTTTGTGGGACTCTAAAATAGTAGAATATTTGACTTGATTTTTAAAAAAATATTTAATTTTAAAAAGTATGCAGATTGTGTTAATAAACTGCACTCACAAATTAAGAATAAAACAACAGAAATTAAAATTAAAAAAAAAACTAAAACCAAAGAAAAAAGAAAAAATAAAAACTTTAAACCTCACAAAACATCCAGATTGGCAGTGGACAGTATTTTTGTATATGGCCAGCAAATAAACGGAAAGAAATCCATCAGTCAGCTATGAAATGCAACATTCACACTGACAATATTAAAAGAGGAAACAAAATCAGCAGCTATCATACTAAACAACAAAATTAATCAATAGATGTCTAAATAAATATTTTTTACTTCAGAACAAGCAAGAATACTTTTCTAAGCAAAGATCCAGCCTTAGAAGTAGTTTGGGGTCTTTTGAAGGTTCTAAAAACATATTCATAAAGTGTTTCATTTGTTACAGTCTGAATTTTCTAAAGACTTTTGACAAAATCAATCCCAAAACCTTTTGACAAAGGATATGGTGAACAAAGGAAGTACAAATGGGTTCAAGTGAAAATTTGCTAAGTAAATTGGAAAACAGATACACTGAATTTTATTAAGTAGATAAATCGTAGCAGGTCCAGAAAATGCTCTGCACTACATGGAGTTGGAGGCTTCACATTTATCACAATGAAGTATCAGACATTTTTTTCCCTGGCTTTAGACTTCCTTTTCCAAAAAAAACATCAGAGAAAGTGTCTGTCTCTTTACAGGTCTGTAGCCTAAAAAAATATGGCTATTTCCATACTTTTGTATTAATAAATAGGGTTTTCTTGTACTTGTCCCGTACTTCTGACTATGTGGTATTGCAGTGCCCTAGATAAGTGAGGGCAACACAAAACACCTTTTTCTTTAGAACAGACTGGCTGCTTAATAGAGTGCAGATAGTGCTTATAAGAGGGAAAAATAAGTAGGCATTTTGGGTTGCATCTAAGTTCACTACATAGCCAGATCTGTGATTCAAAGGGTTAAAGTTAATTTCAAGGTTTTTTTTTAAAACAACATGGGATTTCTTTTTCTGAAAAGCAACAGTAATAAAATGACAGGAAATCCTGAATAGTCCTCCTATAGCTGAGGGGATTTTTTCCCCTCCTCATGCAAAATCAAGTACAGAAGGGTTGTCAAGCAAGGCTCACAAATCTCACACAAATTTGGGTGAATTTACATTTTTCTTGGAGAAAATACAGTATTTTTTAACACACTGGATTGTGCTTTATGTGGCTTCATATGGCTTTATGTATCCATGTCTTTATGTATTCGTACAACCAAAAGTCTGAGGTTAATCAAAAGAGGCTTCAAAACCTTGCAAAGAGCAGCAAAAAATATGGGAGCACAAAAAATATTTTCCTCAATCCTAGTAGTAATTAAGGGAGAAGACAGAATATATGTTATCGAGGCCAGGATATTAATACCTGTGTACAAGACTTATGTGTCTCACAGAACTATGGGTTTTTAAACCATGGAAGAGCCTTCAAGAGACAAAGTATGTTGGATCCTGTCAGGGTGTGCCTGTCCTGATGAGTAAAACATGCCTTTGGGCTTAAGTGAGAAGAGCTGATCAAGAGGTCTTTAAGCTAGAATTGATTCTGGAAAGGGATACCCATAGGACTGCAGTGGATAAGCCAAGGACTGCCATGGCATCAGGGGTGGAAGGAAATCCAATAGGAACATTTACACTGCTTCTGGGAGCACAGAGGGTTCAGGAGCACATCTGAAATTCTTGTACATAATCACACACAGTGTGAGAAAAAATCAGGATGAAATTGAAGGATTAGTCAGCTCTCAAACCTACAACCTCACTATCTTGGCCGCAGTCCTTATGGAATGGTTGAGTTTAACATTTTCAGTGTAATGAAGTAAAATCTTAACAGATTAGTGACTACAAGAGAGCAAACTTTACTCATCCATGGAGCTACTTGGCAAAGTAACCAAGAAATCTGTTGGATGAGGAGATCATGAGCATTTGTCAATCTTAAGAACCTTATGTTAGAAACAAGAAACAATTCCATCGTTCCCTAAAGAAATCAAGAAGGCCAGTTGGGCTGAACAGGGAAGTTCTCACAGAGCTCCAGAGGAGAAAGGGAATTGTAGGGTCTCTGGAGCAAGGTCAGTCTCTGTAGGAAGATAATAGACCTTGGGTGTGTGTTTATGCCATAAGAAGGCATGAAAAGCATGAACCAACCAATTTGAAACTGGTCGGTTTTGTGTCTGACAACAAGAAAAGATCTTCAAGGATGTTAACAGCAAGAGGATGTCTAAGTAAATAGTAGTGCTTGTTGACAATGTCAACAGGCGATGTTGACCTGACAAAAAGATGAAGTGAGGCATTCAGTGGTTTGTTTGGGATTTTTGCCTCAGTCTTTAATTATACTGATAGACTTTGGACTGCCTTTTCCCAAGAGTGTGGGAACAGTGATTTCCCATTTGTTTGGACATTGAACTTGTTAGAGACCAGCTATATCAGCAGAATGTTCACAAGTCCATGGGGCCTGATGGGATGCAAGTCAGAGAACTGAAGTATATGAAGGGTGTTATGGGAGGAATTTTCTCCATCAGCAATCAAAAGTCTGAAAAGTCTGAGGAACTCCTAACTGACTAGGGCACTGGCCCCTGCTGTTCCAGTTTAAGGTATGAGAGAGGATGCAGGAACCTATACACCTCTGGGTCTAGCCTCAACACCTGAAAAAATGTGGAGAAGATGGGTAGACTGGGTGCCACCAAAAGGCATTTAAAGAACAACTCAATTAGGCACAGTCAGCGTGTGTTCACAAAAGAAAGTCCTGTTTAACAAATCTGATCTCCTTCAGTGTAAGGTCAATCACCCAAGATGAAGGGAGCGTGGTGGATGTGCTGTTTTTTGGCATTTAGTGGTGCTTTTGTTACTGTCCCTCACAGAATCCTTGTGTACTGAGCAGCCACCAGTGGCGTTCTTCAGGGCTCAGTCCTCGCTCCTGGGCTGGTCAATATTTTGATCCATTATCTGGATGTGGGAGTGGAATACCCCATTAGCAAGCTTGTTGATAATAACACATTAGGAGGTGTTGTTGACTCACTTGAGAGACAAGAGGGGTTGCAGGGGAATCTGGATAGATGAAAGCATTGGGCAGTCATCGGTGGCGTGAAATTTAACCAGTCCAAGTGCTGGAAGGCTGTAATGCTTAGCACAGGTCTCAGCTGGGAGAGGAGCGGCTAGAGAGCAGCCCTCTAGGAAGGGACCTGGGAATGCTGGTTGGCAGCAGGCTCAAGTGGAGGTAGCTGTGTTCCCAGGCAGCCAAGAGGGTAAGCCACATCCTGTAGCATCCATCAAAAGAAACATGGCCAGCCAGTTCAGCTGTGTTCAGCGCAGGTTCAGCACACTGCTGGGCCCCACCACTGCAGGAGCATGCCATGGTCCTTGAATGCTTCCATAAGAGGAAAACCAAGCTGGGGAGAGAGCTGGGAGGTATATGCTCTGAGGAGAGGCTGAGGACTTTGGGCTTGTCTAATGTAGAGAAAAGGAAGCTGTGAGTGACCTCATGACGTTGCACCTTTCTGAAGAAAAGTAAGGGCAGAGAGAAGTGCTGAGCTCTTCTCCATGAGGTTCAGTGAGAATGGCTCAATGCTGCAACATGTGACCTTTAGATGGGACACCAAGAAACATTTCTTTACCAAGAGGATGGTCAAACACTGGCACAGACTAGTTTGAGAGATAGTTGACACCCCAGGTCTCCCCATGTTGAACTTGATTTAACATTTGGTCAGCCCTGAAATAATTAGGCAACTGGACTAGGTGATCACTGTAGTTCCCTTCCAGCTGGAACTATTCTATTCTATTCTATTCTATTCTATTCTATTCTATTCTATTCTATTCTATTCTATTCTATTCTATTCCATTCCATTCCATTCATAGGTCAAACAATTCAGCAGACAAGTATTTTACTTTTTTGTTACTTTCCGTGCTGTATGTTTAACCTCTATGTACTTGTATGCTGAAGCTTGTCATTGCCTATAAGACTGATGGTATTTTGTTCTACCTTACTAAATGTAAAACTGATTTTTGAAGTGAAATAATAAAGTTAAACCATAAATATTAAGGAAGATAATTGTAGGCCTTTGTTCTTCAGTCTATGAGAAAAGCACACCCTTCATGATTCTTTCTTCCTCTTCAATGGCTGCCTGGTGGTTGCTTCAGAAAATCCAGAGATTTTTCAGCTACAAACACAAAATAGGGGGGGAAATTATCTAAATTGAAACTCTGACTGATTTAAGAATGAGGATACCAACGATGGGTTTTCATCAACTAAACATTAGGCCACACACATGGATGTTTTACACTGATGTTATTTCTACCTTCATCTTACACTTTGTCAGGCTGAGGCCAGAGATGAAGAGTGGAGTATTATTTATCCTACTAACAGTCTACTTCAGCAAAACAATAGAAAGACTTACCAATGAGCATCTGAAAGCAGAAGTAACTGCTGAAATATACCACCTAAATTCAAGGAATACCACCTGCTTTTTTCTTACACCGCTCTTACTGATGTTACTTTTCTGGCTTCCTATGAAGGAAAGTAGCTTTTGTGCCTAAATATGCAAGTAAGGATAAATAACGGCTGCAGATTTTGCTGCAGCATTTGGACTCTAAAATCCTTTCGTTTTGATGCCTCAAAGCTAAAGAAAATCCCGCCAGATGTCTGCCTGTAACATTAGGTGTGTAAACAATATTGAAAGGCAGGCACTCAGAGACAAGCTAGGAATTCTTTCAGAGGGTTTGACACACAAAAAGTCATGAGATTAATCTGTCAGATTAAATTGGTGGGCAGCTCAAATGAGCACATTTTGCCATGCACTGAGTTGCTTCATTTCACCAGGCAAACAACAATGTCACGTGAAGTTATATTCCAATTCTGCCTTGCAATCCTGTGCACAAATCCAAAAAAAAAAAAAAAATGAGTAGGAGTAAGAAAGCAGTTGAAACTGCCTTATAATGTTGCTTATCTTGCAACTCAACATAAATAGTACATGTACTTAAACAGATTCATACATACATGCCTCTCTTCCATGCCTATCTGTATTGACTTTATGCCAAGCCATGTTTGTCAGCAGAGGTTTCAGCTAAGTCATGAAGCAGGTGTTAATCAAAATTGTTTGCTTATATAATTTTAAGCGTTTTCACCCTGCCAATTTCTGTTTCTTCTGTGTTTTAACTGACCATCTGCTTTCCATGAATGGGTTGTTCAAGCAGTTCAAAAACGTATGTCTCACTTTTGAACAGCATAATCTTACCTGTGAAAGTAAAATTATTTAGAACTCTGTTGAAATAGATAAATTCATTTCTAGAGGAAAAAAAAACTCCACTATTTCAGTACTTCTGAAGGGTGGTGTCTCAAAAAGAAATCCTGACCATGTCCTGAAGCCTAATTTTAATTTTTCTTTGTATCAGATGAAGAGGATAGAATTTTCTTAGAAACTAGCTGCAGGAAAATAAAGATTCTTCACTTATTTTAGGCATTCTTACCTTAATCCATAAAATTTGAGGGAAGGGTTGTGCGCTAAATGCAAAGTACTTTCCATTTGACCAGATATGACAACGCAACTGAATTTTTCACTTAATTCAACTTTCTCGACTCAGAGTCGTATATTAAATGTTCAGATTATTCTTTCAAATACGTCCATTGCAAGAGAGACAGAGTACAGAAATATGTTCTAAGGACAGCATATGCCTCATCTGACTGAGAAGTTTTCTATGATGCTATAGCACATCCAACTCTTCCTACACATTATAGTGCTGCAATGTTGTGTTTAGAAGAAATTTTGTATCAAAATTACTAATATTAAATTTTCATTCATTTACTTGGCATGTAAAATCATCTGATTGATATTTTCCTTGAAGTAGATCATTATTATTTTCACTCTTGGAATCTAACTGAAAAAACACTGGTGGAATGCTTAGTGGAATGAGAGATTATTTTTAATACTTCAATAAAGGTGTTCAACCAAAGGTTTCTACGTACCCTGTGATCCATATCAGTCATCAACTGAAGTTAAAATCAAAGCAGCTCTTTGCTGTGCTTCCAACTCTTCCAGCTAACAGGTTTTATATGAATGAATGGGAGGAGAAAAAACTATAGCAATATCCTTAATTAATTTTATTGTTATTCCTTGGATGGTTTATTTAATGTTAAAGGGTAAGATGTGATATACAAAGCATGTCTAGGAAGAATGAAGCATAGCCTGAGGCATCCTCTAGTCTCTGAAGCATTGCTGATACACTGAATTTTCTTCCTCTTTTGTTTTTTTTTTAAGTGTCAAAAATCACTTCACATGGCAAGCCAGATAGCATTTCAGGGTTCATTACAGCCTCAAATTGCTTCCACTGCTGGTGATCTACAGAGATTTCATTAGTCTCCCTGCATTCTATATTAACATGGAGTTATGGGTTTGGTCTTCATGCCAAAGGGATACTTTTCATTTCAGAATAAAGCTCCTAATGAGCTCCAATGTTTTTCTTAATGAGCCACTGCACATCAGCCCCCTTTCCAGCAATAGAGTCAGAAACTCCTTTCTGACCATCTGCCATGTAAATGGACCAAACCCTGGAGATAATCAAAAATAAAGCCATGGAAGATTTGATGTATAAATCGCAGAAGTACTTTTGCCTTGCCTTGCCTTGCCTTCCCTTCCCTTCCCTTCCCTTCCCTTCCCTTCCCTTCCCTTCCCTTCCCTTCCCTTCCCTCTCCTTCTTCCTTTCCTTCCCTCTCCTTCTTCCTTTCCTTTCCCATTCTTTTTATGCCTTTCTTTTTTTCTTTCCTTACCTTGCCTTGCCTTTCCCTTGCCTTGTTTTTCTTCTCTGATGAGCAGGTTGAAGACCATCTGCTTCAAGGATTACCTCAGCTATGGATTCCAGATGGGAAATGCACATCAATACATTCTCCAGCCTATACAACCTATTAAGACAGGCTTTTGGAGTGGGTCAGCCTAATAAAGTCTACCCTTGGATAACCTTATGGCTGTGCCTTCAGTGTATAATTGTGAATGCCAATGGTTTATTATTATGTTTCTCTGTTGCCAGATGAAAAATGGGAACAGTATGGGAAAGGAATGAAGAACACAGAAAAAGCTCAGAAAAATATAAAGGATATCGGTGTGCGTAACAGTTCTCTGATTTTGAGGGACAAGACGAATTCAGACAGATCTGAACCCTTTTATACCATCTAAAAAACTGCCTCTTTTTAAGCTCCAGCCATTTTTTAATATGTTTCCAGAATTAGCCTCGTGAAACAATCCCTTAAAAATCTTAACAATATTTGCCTTTAAAAGACATAGAGTACAGCTACATGAAAGGCTGCTGGTGAAATATTCTACTCTACAAATACATTGCAAGGATACACAAGAAATGTAAATATTACCAAAAATTCAAACACAAATGAAAGCCTAAACAGATCTGGATAAAAATTTAAGGAATGTTTAATTACATAATTTAGGTCAGAGCTGATTTAGAATGCAAAGAATCAGAACTATACATCAAAAGATGGATCATGATCTGGCACGTCTCAAGTAGTCAAGGTTTTCTAAGACAAACAAAGTTTTGATTTTAATTCCAAAGGAAAGTGTCCTGAATGTCTGCACATTGTTTTCCATTAAATAAAAGGAATATTGGATTTTTTTCAGAGGAACGAAATTATGTATTACTTCTAGGAAATTGTTAACTATGGTATGTGAGTACATACACACTTTTAGGCAAACTGTTCAACATATGGGCTAAACACACACTCACAAATTTGAAGACAGTCCTTCACACACAGTGAACTCCACATTACTTTAGGCAGGAGCCTACAAAATTCTATTGAAATGTTTGCTCTTCATCAAGGAGACAGCATCATTTGTGTTGAGCTACTATTGTATAGCAATCCTACTTCGCTTTGTGTAACTTTACCAGTACAAATGGTGCAATACACCTTATATCATCAACCTTTCTGAGAAGAAAAATTCATTAAGATAATCCACTATGCAGAATCATAAATTAACCCTGTGAATCAATTCACAGTCTCAGGAATAACCTCTTACTTAGTTATGTCATCCCTTTAACACATATGAGTTGTTAATTTTATTAGTACCAGGTGAGGAAGCAGTTCTTATTTATAGGTGAAATTATCATTAATTTTTTGGCTCTTAAAAATTGCTAAATATGTGAAAATTCATCAACACAGACTTGTATACTTCTCCCCATTTGTCTGAGACAATTAATACCTGGAAAGGCCTTTTAAATGGCAACATTTTTGAAGGTAGGAAATGAAATAAACATTGGATTACAGCGGTGGTCTGTCATACTGAATTTCAAGCTGGAATAAACTGTGAGAAGATTTATAAGCTCTTTTCTTTGAAGCAATGGATGAATAATGCCATCCAGTACTCAGATCTTCTTAACACTTGAAGGAAATCAAATGGAATGACAGAATTTTTATTTAATGTCTTTCCTGAATCCCCAGCAGGTGAGTTTAGAATCTTTCCACACAAATGTAATGTGAAGCCCGAGGGCAACTGTGGATGAACTCTTCCTTCATCAATAAAATGGTGTAACACATTGGTATTAGCAACAATTCATTAGTCTATACATATTTATATCTTAGAAATTATCAGCATCTAAGATATGTTCTACAAAACTGAAAAAAAAATACAGTTAACAAACTATAGTGTTTCAAATTGAGCAAAAACACTATATGTAATCTGAAAAGCACAGCAGCAAGGTCAAAATGCTGGTATGAGGGGTTCCATAACATAAGCAACAGCATTGGAGAAACTTCTCTCCCAAGGCATTCTGGTGGTTTCCCAATTTTATTTGCCTCCTCTGCATAAGAAAAAGTAACTTGAGAATTCTGGTTGGTCTTCAACACGGGGCTCTCTGAGAAGACTCATGAGCAAAATTTATGCAAGAAATTTCCATTCATGAAGAAACGAAAATTTTTTTATAAAATTTATTATCGTAAAATTTTTTCAGGGGTATTGCAGAAAGGAAATCATGGAGTTACGGCAATTAATATGACAGCTAAATTTTGAGTCTTTTGGAACCAAAAGCTACAGTGAATTTGGAAAGTGTAGCTCTCCTTGATAAAGAAATTCACAAGGACCACCAGAGGATTCGATTCCATGCAGATGTCACAGAAACTGAACTGAATTTTAGAGGAGTTATTGAAACAGTAAATTCGAAGTAGTTATCTTATCTCATCTTATCTCATCTCATTTCATCTCAGCTCGTCTCGTCTCATCTTGTCTCATCTCATCTTGTCTCATCTCATCGTCTCATCTCATCTCATCTCTCTTGCATTTCTATTTTGTTGTTTGGGTTTTTTAAGCAAGAACTGAGACTTAACTATGGGTCACCTTGGATGATTACTATCTCTAAAACCCACATAATACTCTTACCAGTCAGTGCCAAGGTGATTGACAGCACTGTTCCGTCTCTTAGAGAAACAAAAAATAATAATAAAACAACAAATCAGCATTTGATCCCCGAAATACTAAGAAAATCTAGAGCAGCAACAGATATAAAAAGTTCTATCCCTTTCTTCAACAACTGCAATATCATTTCCATTATTTCTCCAGGCTCCCATTCTGAATTCAAAGCAATTTATCTGAAGTTCAGACACTGTCAGTGTGATTTAGTTTCACTTTTATGGCAACTGCAGGTCTCTAATAAGTATGCTCCCTTCATTGATTTTGTTCCCCTTCAGCTGCTGCTGTAAATGTAATTGAAATTTTTGGGTTTTTTACCCTGACCTACCTTTCTTTTCCACTGATGGTAGAGCAATCAGAGCAGATTCCTATATCCTATTAATAAGAAATACAGCTTCTCCTGGAAATGGACTTCCATAATAACCATTATGATATTGATATTAAAATATCGCTAATTTTGTAGATACAATTTTACAATTTTGCAGGTTTTCATTAATAAGTAGCCCAATGAACAAAGAGAGTCTGAATATTACTTTTTATTTAGGCACACAAAATTGGATGCTATCCTCTACTTATCTAATGCGCCAAATTTACTTCAATAAATAATTTTGCCAATATCTCAAGCTGTCATTTTAGCATTAAAACAGTGCTTTCTGCCACCTTGGAATATAAGCTGATTGATGCATAGGGGTATATTAATGCTTTGTGCACCATTGTTCTAGACTGTATGTGATGTTAGACTCCTATCTGCTTCCACACCTATAAATGGCAAGGGAATGAAAAATATTACTGAAGGAAAACCTAAATGAGAGAAATTAATTATGTGTTTGGTTCTGAAAATGATCAGGTTACTCTTCTTTCCATACAAGATATTCCACAGGCCAAGTCCTGAGAAGGGTTTTGGCCTCCCCACTGGCAATGTGCCCAGTGTCCAGTGACAGGTGATCCAACAAGACCTCCCTGTCACCAGGGGGCTGCTGACCAGGATGAAACTTTGATTTCACACTGAACTAGACCTGTCCTTATGAAAACCATACTCAAATGTATCTCAAATACATCTTAAATTAATATCTAGTGCACAGAGCAGAGGTGCTGATTGAGACGTTCGTAGTGCCAAGTTATGCGGCCAACAAGATTACCACATGCAGGACACAGCTACAGATTTTGTGTATGCGTGATGCTCTGATAAAAGATACATAATGCAACAGGAAATAGAAGTCTCAAATGGTAAAATTATCTTGCACTTGTATGCAGGCAATCTTCAGTGACACAATAATCACAATCACATAATTTAATTTATATTAATAAAAAGGCTATAGAATGAACTAGAAACATATAGTCATATTAATGAAACAGTAAAGAATTTCATTTCTGTTCCCTCCATAGTTTAACACTGCCCATCTGCTAGCCTCTTCATCTAGAGCTGAATGTAGCTGCATAAGCAAAAAAGTAGCCATGGTTTCACAAAATTTTGCAAACTGTAATCTGCATTGTAAGTATCCAATCACTCACCCATAGAATCAATTAATAAAAAGGCATAAATGGAGTGAGTCTTGTCCACACGTATTTCTACAATCATTGTGGGTTTTGATTTATAAAAAAATTTAATTGCCTTCCAGTAGAAACCACACTGTTTACAGTTAATTGCGCCTAAGACCCTCAACATGGAAAAATCTTTTACCGTGGGTATAGGTAGCAAGTATAAGTAGAAGGAACAGGCTCCTTCTCAGCCACAAATCTAGGTTTCACAGAGAATGACCCAGAACACAAGCAGCTTTGGTGTTTGTGAGGGTTTTTTGTTGTTCATTTTAGGATTAGAGTAGGTATTCAAACCCCTTTAATCTAAAGATCCAACTTGCAGACAAGTCTTTGCAAATCTTTTGCATTTTGTCCACCTGTCCTCGTGGCAGACAAAAGCTTTTGACAGAGCAGCTAAGGAACCTGCCTGGGCTCCTTGGTGGTGTGAGAATGTTGGTGAGGCGACCAAAGGAAGCAGCCCTAGTCTGGGGCAGTGGGGAGAAAACAATACCTTTTAGCACAGAGGAGCTACTGAGTCTGGGCGCAAGACTTTGGACAGCCCAGTCAACACTATTCAAAAATTAAAGCCCAGTATTGCACTGCGGCATTCTCTGCACTGGTATCTGTTATGCACATCAGGTACTGCTGTTGCACAGAACATTTAATTAAGCAAATAATTCAGTTTAACAGGGTGATAAATGGAGCAGTGTCACAGTAAATCCTGTGATATACAGAGAAACAAAAATTGCTCATATCAAAATCTTAGAAAAGCATTGAACAGCCTCCAAAAAAGGGATAAATTTTAGTATTTTCATACTCATGCATTGCTCCTGTTTCTAAATTACTGTGGATTTGAGCTTTTTTTTTTTTACTATCAGTGGGGCTTAACATATTGATTTCAGTCAGGCCCACTCTGGGTGTTGCAGTTAATTAGCAACCTCACAGTGTGAGGACACAAGTCTGGCGCTTCAGTCTCTGCTTCCCAGGGAGAGACGGTTATCCTTGACACAGGGCAGCTGACAATTCTGTCTTTTATTAGCCAAGCCCCAGACATCTGTGGTTCCACAATCACAATCCTTGGATGCATATATATAATGTAATCAAAGTGATAGCACATGAAGTTGCAGTGCCAGATACTTTTCATTTCCACAATAGCTGTCAACCCCCTTGCAAAATGAAAGTATTGAGAATAGTAAATTATCACCTCAAAATGTGTTTGGGAAAAAAAATTTGTCCAGCAAATATTTTAACACTGATAAGCTAATGGTCCCTTTGGTCTGGATCTTTACTATAATGGATATTAATGCTTTTTGACGTCTCATTTCCAACCCTGATGAAAAAAAGCCAGTGAATCAGCAGATTAGACTCTGAGAGAACTAGTGACTGGAGATAATCACTTTCAGAGCCCACACAATAGGGGCTGCGGTTTCCTCCAGCAGTGGAAAAAGAGTGTGATCCTCTTCCTGTTCAGTCTGTCATTGTTCATATGCTTCTTTCTCATTTTCCTTCCTTAATCTCAGAATAATACCCCGCCTTGTCTGCTGCCCTAGAGATTTGCGTAGTATAGCCATAAAAAGCTGCCAGTGTGTTTTAAAAGAGTCAGAATAATAAATATATAAAGCCATGGTGGGGAGAAAGTTGTAAACAATCAGCACTGGTATTTATTTAAACCTTTGTATTTAGTTTAAATATGAAATTAAATAAAAACACTCTCTAACCAAGAACATATATTTAAATCCTGATCTGCATGGCTACCAGTCTTGCCTGATAACAGTTCTATTTCCTAGATTTTGAAATAGAGTTTATTTAACATTTCATAAGTCTGGGCCCTTTGATACCAACTCAGCATCGGGTAAACCTGTCTAAGGAGCAAATCTAGTCCAGGATGATTCATTGCCGTAACGCATAACAGGAATTTAGCTTCCCAGACAGCAGGGACATGAAGAAAGTGCTATCATCCACAGAGTATACATCTCTAGTGCAGAGGACCAAAGAATGCAACTAAATCTAGATAAGCCTTAAACTAAAGAAAGAATCTTCCTTCTGTTAGAACGGAACATCTGCAGAAAAAAAGAATTCCATCATTTATTAGCAAATGTCTAGCCCTTGAGAAGTCCCTTCCCTAACATTTTTCTTTTTCAAAGTAGCTGGTTCTGCAAGCCTCCAAACATCTGGCTTATATGCATCACTGGCACTTTTCCAGCCTTCAGGAGAGAAAGCAAGGCAAAAACAAACTCAGACTGCTGTGAAAACAGAAATGTAGGCAAAATGAGAGGTATGTTTCTTGTGCTTTTGGGTTTGTCCCCTTTTTCTCTTTCATTACCTGCTCAGCTTATTCCAAATAAAAGAACATGTAAAATACCAACAATTAAGGAGTAACTCCTGCCTTGGGTGCTCTAAAAACTATGTGAACCTTAACTACAGGGGGGGAAGAGAACATTAGAAACCAGCACAATGTATGCCTGCCAATTGCCAGTAGTACTCAGAATAACACATTCTCAGTCAGCAATATTGCCTGGCCGATCCTTCTGCAATGCTCTATGCAATGAGATGATACCTTTCAATATTTTTAGAGGTTGGGAGGACACTAGAAGCAAAGGTTTCCAAAAAATAAAACAAAGTTGTGAACACATTTTGCCTTACAATTTGCCTCTCAATTTGCCTCTCAATTCAATACAGAACTGGTGAAAAAATTGCACAGTCTTCATTTTAAGATTTATTCTACTTAGTTTATGTTGTATCAATATGCTTTTTAATCTTCTTAATGTTAGCTGTTATAATTTCTGTAATACTAATTAGATGCCACAGACTGTCTGCATTCAGTATACCACGAAAAGCTGCTTTTCATACTAAATTAGTATGATTGCCACTGTAGTTAGCATATACACTCAACAAGTCCCTGCTGGAAACAAATAATCAATCAATAATCACTCATTCAGTGAACAGATTAAGCAGAAATCTCATCTGAGGTATATTTAGGTAAAGGTGAATACAGCAAATATGTCATAAAGCAGCTTTTTTAAAACTATTAGAAAAACAAAAAGATACCTCCTGCTTTTTCTGGAAACACATCATAATATATGCTCTATTATATAGAGAGCATACAATTTTACTATATAATTATACTCTGGTGTAACTAACTGGAAGTTTATGGACATGAATAAAAACACACCGTAAGAGAAAAATTTGCCAAAATCACACCTGTAATAACTGATGTTAATTATCCTAGCTAGATATGAGACACATTGCATGGCTAAAAGGATGACACATGCTGATTCAGCTGAACACATCTTCCCCTGGCTACCTATCTTATTTGTTCCCTTTCTCCATCACAGATTTCTTGAATGTCCCTCATGTATATAGTACAGTCTTATATGTTGTTTGGTAGAACCAAAGAGAATGTCAAAGGTATAAATTGTTTGAAACAAACTATGCACCTTAAATATACCAAAATGGGGAGAGATCAGCTTGCAGAGAGGGAGTAAAGGGATGGATGAAGAAAGTAAGAGACACAGTACAAAACTGTCAAACTGAGATAGGCAATGAGTTCATGCAGACCTGTACACCACCTACGGTTGACCATTGCCTTCCTTTTAGTATAACCACTGAGTTTTTCCCTAACATCTTAAACCTACTCAGAAGGACACATCAGATGCAGAGCCATTCAACCATGAAGGCTTAACAAGAGGTAATCATAAACATCTGTCCTTCTGTTGTATTTTTTCAGAGGTAAGCCCAGAGGGCCTTTGTTTGGGTTCAGACACCAGACTAGGCAGGTGGAATCCAGAGGGAACCCAGGCATAGTAAGTTTCTCCCCTTTCTCAAAGGACAGCAGGGCCAATTAGAAAAGAGATATTTACATAACCCCTGGAAAAAATATTAGTCGTCTATAGAGTATGCTAATTGATTTTATTTCTTACTGTGAGTCACCATTTTGCCCATAGAAATGTGAACAAACTTTTTAATTTTCATTTTGCGTGGACATATAACACTAAAATTTACTTTGAAATTCATGTGAGGTTGTATTTGCATAATTATAGAGAAGTGAAATTATAACCGCTGGGGTTTGTGTCAAACCTATGCTATTATATTAATTGACCTTTTTTTCCAATACTTGCATATATAATAGTGCATGTTGACTCATGGTACTAAATTGTGCAAAAAATGGATGAATTTCCAATGTTCCTAATTTGTGTTTTGAATTTGCAAGAACAAGATAGTTATACATTAGTCCAGATCTCATGAGAAATATTTTTTCATCCCTGTATGGTATTTCCTATGCTTTCATGGTATTAGAATCACTACACACAAGTTTTTAAATATACTAAGAGAAAACACTCTAGAGCCAAAGCTCAGTAAAAAATAAGCTGATGCCGTTTTCCAACAGCAATTCAATATATTTCACTAAGTTCAACAGCATGGGTATTACTTAGCCAGTCACCTCTTAATTAAAATATGAACAAAGCACACATGGTGCAATTATCTAAGTGGTATAATAGGTTATAGTACAAATACTTATTAAATAAAAAGTAAGTATTAATAATAAAATAATTAATAACAATTTAAAATTAGTGAGAATCATTCTCATTTCTTGGTGGTTTCCAGCAGACAGTAACCGATAAATCAATAAGTTGTCTAAAAAAATTACTGTAACAGAAACTGCCCCAAATGGGTAATGCTTTCACAGCTTTACTTAAGTAAATACTCATCTAAGTCAGGATATACCTGACATGACCTCTTCTTTCATGAGCAGGTGTCTAGGATGTAGAGAGGAAAAAAGAAAAACTTATTTAAAATAATTAAAAAGAAAAAAAATGGTAGAAAAAATGAAAGAAAACACCTGGTATGAAACTCCAATGCAAAACAATTGTCATAAAAGTATGGAACAGTCATTATCTTTCAAAAACCTGACAAGATAGGAAACACAGGAATTACCACCAGGAGGTTGAGGTAGCTGCCAAATCCTGTTCATTACTTGCTTACTTAGCAGCTAATTGAGGCTGCAGTTCAGTACCTGGATCCATGCAAATGGATAGCAGTATTTTCACTGTCCTGATGACTCCTTTTGGGACACACAGAAGTGTGAGCATCCACCTGTGGAGGCACGACTGCAAGATTAGAGGTCAGCTGAGGCTCTCCTGCCAGAGAACAGCATGTGACACCTTTACAGTGTCAAAGGAGGAGGACAAAGCAAGTAAAAATAAGCAAATGGGTCTTAGATTGTTCCCTGAAGTGTTATGGTACTAAGTATCCATTTAAACTAAGTATTTCTACTTTATTTACTTTGGAAGCCCTTCTCCATACGTAACATGTAATCTATCTTAAAAGTCACTGGATACTAAGTCTTTTGCTTAGAAAAGCAAAACAGCAGTACTTTACAAACAAAAACACTTCCTAACGCATTTCAGAGTTCCTTTGTTGCTTTTAATTGAAAAAAAAAGATAAGGAAAAACCACCACTTTTCTCACTTTTCTTCAAAATCACAATTCATTAAACATAATTGCCCAGAAAGTAAAATACAAAATAAATCTCTTCCTTACAGTCTTTAAAGTCAGGTATAATGGCATATACCTTTTTGTCCTTTCAGCTGTAAAGGATTTTCGGAACAATGAGTTATTACTAGAGAAGTTGAAAGTTAAAATTGATGTCATTTTGATAGTGGAGCCCTGGAAAATATTACAGATAGACTCTGAAAATGTTAGGCTTTGTGTTTTGCCAGATCATTGCACCTGCATAAGCAGTATGATAAATTATATAATTGTTAGATGTGATGATTGTTTAGTAATTAAATATAATTATTGTATAATCATAAGAAGAATCATGACAAACTATGTTAGAAATTTAAAGGGGGGCCACAAGGAGCCATGCTTGGTTAAAATCTATGTATACAATAGAACAATATAAGTTTAAGAATTAACACGAAAGTTATACAATGATAGAATATAAAAACATGTTCATCCTGAATGCATATCAGAGTCAGATTTGGGTTGTTACCCCTGACGCCCAGAGCTCTTCAATAAAAGCAGCTACATATAATAATTTTGTGATTATGTGTTTCTGAA
>NW_005054566.1:635904-666899 GCF_000277835.1 Geospiza fortis | reverse complement strand
TGCAGGCATCCGCCGTGCAGCAAAGATTGCGACAAGCGCCCTGCAAGCTCGGACCAGATCTGCGGCACCCATGTCACGGTGGGAGATCCTATTAAAGACCTTAATTCCCACTTTGTCTCAAAAGTTGATTTAAGACAGTGGCGCTTTACGGCGCCTTTTGCGTCAGCGCTTCTTTACGGTGCCTTTTTTGGACTGTCGCGCTTTACGGCATCTTTTACGGCAGTCGCGCTTAACGACAGTCGCGCTTTTATGGCACCTTTTGCAACAGTCACGCTTTACAACAGTCTCGCTTTACGGTACGCTTTATGACAGTGCTGCTTTGCGGCACCTTTTGCGACAGAGCTGCTTTACGGTACCTTTTACGACAGTCGCGCTTTACGGCAGCTTTTACGACAGTCGCAGCTTATGATACCTTTATGACAGTCGCGCTTTACGGCCGTTTCACGACAATCGCACTTTACGGCTTTTACCACAGTGCTGTTTTACAGCACCTTTTACGACAGTCACGCTTTACAGCAGTTTTACGATAATCGTGCTTTGCGGCACTTCCTTTTATGGAACTTTTACGGCACTTTATGGCACTTCACTTTCAGCACTTTACCGTTTGTATTTTTTTATTTATTTATTTTTAATTAATTTTATTTTTTAAATTTTAAGTTATTTTTTATTTAGGTTTTTTTTTTCTAGTTTTAGAGCTTTTAATTTTATTTCATTTGGTGCTGCCCAGACCAGCTCAAACCGGTGATTGTGGTGGTGTTTGCGTGTCCCCAGGACGAGGGAAGAGATGAGAATCTTGACTCCACCTTTCAGAAGGCTGATTTATTATTTTATGATCTCCATTATATTAAAAGAAAATGAGATATTCAACCTATACTAAAGGCTTGGCAGTGGGGAGAGAGAGGGATGGGGTAGGGTAGGCTGGGGAGGGGTGAAGGGCAGAGAGAGGGATGGAGCAGGGGCAGGCTGGAAGTTCCAGTAGGGGTGAGGGGCTGAGAAGGGGACACGACAGAAAAGGGCTGAGGGGAGGAGGTAAGGGTTAGGAAGGGGCAACTCCGTATCTCCCAGACTAAAGCTACAGCGAAGTAAAACTCTGGTTGCCCTGGCAGCACCAAATGCCTGCTGCAAACTGATATCAGGAATTGGCATTCAGTTTTTAAACAGATTCTCAGTGTAGATATCAGAGGTTTTCCTTCTGCTTTATTGTTCTACAATATCCGGAATCCGCTGGCCTCATCGTGTCATCCCATGCCGTGCACAGAAAAACTGGATTAATGGGGCTGAATCCTGGCAGCTAGCACTGAAACCATTAGGAACTGGTGTGGGACATCAAGCACTACAGCCATACAAGAGCTGCATCTGGTACTAAATTGTTTACAGCTATTTACTATATGAGGAAAAGTTGTGAGATATAAAAGGAGATGACAATTTTATATAGCAAAATGTACAAATAAACCTACATGATGAGTACTTCATCACTGCACTGTTTTGACAGGACTTAATGGTTTTTGTACTGTCTTTGCTGAACATTTGTTTTTTGAATGGGGGATCAAGGACTTCCAATGAGAAACTGCATTCATTTTCCAGAAGAGTAGCATGTTTGTGGGTAAAACCTGCGTGACACCTCTGAAAGCCAAGAACCTGGTTTAGACAGTGCAGAATCAACAGGCCATGAACTGGAATTTGTTTTTAATATCTATATAAAAAATAATGAGCGATTTACAGGTCTCTCTCTAGTCAGAACCTCAGAAGTCTGTATAAAGGTGCTGTACAATATATAAACATTTACACCCAGTACATCCATACATTGCGTAGCATTCCAAGGCCACATGGCTAAGTCTGATACAGGAAGTACAGATACAAGGTCTATGGAAGGAGAAATCACACACAGGTAAGACAGTATCAGGTCACATGAACATATAGAAAAATAGAGGAGTTGATGGCAGGGAAATAATTTCAGTGGGGCTAATTCATCTGGAATTAAAGGACTGGATTTTTCACTATACTCAGTGGTCAGGCCAAGTGCACACAGCTCAACATCAACCAACCTCTGGGGAAGAACACAGGGCAATATCTACACAGGCTACTTCAGAGTATTAAATATTTCACAGTCATATTCCCCCCAGGGAGTATTTGTATGTGTTATGCTACATAGCAATCCTGGTGTGGAGCAGGTGAGCACAGTTCAGAGCTGCTTTAAAAGCCTTTTGAATTCCCAAAGTCTTTGTTTAAGAGCTGTTTGAGCACTCAGCTGTACTTGTGAAGAATTCCACTCAGAACTGCCTCACTGTGCTTTGTTAGCTTTCAAAAACATTTAAAGTTTCAAAGCCAAAATGAGATATTCACTTACAAAGAGCAAATCATGTTTGTATTTTAAGTAAGTAAAGCTCAATGATTTACTCTTCTTTTTCCAGCAAAGGGCCTTCTTTCACCACTTTTCTCCAGTCATTACTAAAACTGTGAATAAAATAAACCCCTTCCATTTCTATTGTTCTTACAGCTGTAGGACTGATGTGTCAGTAGGTTCTGGTGGTAACATCCCTCTTTAAAACATCTCTGCCAGCCCAAACCATAGATGGTGTGTCTCCTGTATCCTGTTTGTCACCAATTCTCCTTGATCACACATCCATAGTAAATAGGGGAGAGTTCTAAAATATACAGGCAAGAACTTCACTGAAAAAGCTGCTCTGGTAGCTGAGTCTGTCCTAAGGTCAGTTCTTACCCCTACAGAGGGGAAAAAAACCCCAATTCCTAACTAGCATTAAATAATTAAAGATGGGACTTCAGTATGAACTCCACACTGAGGCTGAGGGTGTCATGGTGCCACAAGTGAAACCAAAGGAATTGTGTTATTTAACAGAACCCAGAATTTTCTTTCCTCTCACAGATGTTTGCAACCCAAATCCCTGTGAATCAAGGAACTAAAGTGATTCTGCTGTGTCAGAAAAAGAAAAATTACAAAATTGTGTCAAATACATATACCAGGGTTTTGTATTAGGTATAAAAATTCCAGGAAACATATGAACTGAGCAACAGCAGCAGCTCATTTGCTGTCCTGGAACTGACAGAACCAACTCGCCTGTGCTCTCCCTGACCCAGCAAGAACATGTGGGTTTCCTGATGTAAACATGCAACCTGCTCTAGAGAAAACACCTAAACCTGCCTTGTCTCTGACTGGAATCCATGTGGGAAGGGTTAGATTGACTGGATTCAGTAGATAGCTTGGCACAACAACTGGAAGTGAGTCAGGATCACATTGGTAAGAGAGGCATTAAATAACTTTGTTCAGAGTTCACAATACTCGGGGAAGATGCAGCAGTGCAACACTGGGAGCAGCAGACATGGCCTGCAAAGGGACATGGGGACAGCAGCTCAGGAAGCGTTTCACTGAAGCAATCTGAAAGTCCTTCATGGAGTTTAGATAATTTAAGAACAAATCAAATACTTTCCCCTCACAACCAGTTTCAGAGGAAGAAAGAAAAAAAAAAAAAAAACCCAACTGTGTGAGAAAAACCAACACTTTAAATTACCCTTACTAGAAAATTGATCAAAACATGTTTGTTCTCAAAAAAACCACAGCGTCTCTCAGTCAGTCACACCCGTTTTCCAGGCACCCCTGCTGCTGGGGTGCCCTTACAGCCACTGGGAACCCTCCATGGCCCAGGAGTTATCAGTATTTTCCTTACTGGAGAATTCTTCTCAGGTTGGGAAGTTCCATCTTTGGTTTCATTGGGCAGCTCCATGGGTCTTTCTCCATGGTGTCTGTTCAGCATAAGACCTTCCTGTGTTTCTACCCTCCTTTGTTTCTCCATGGAAAGAAGTGAGATATTGGAAAGGCTGGAGGTTTTGAATCTGCTGGAACTTGTGTCTCCAGAGCTGGACTTGGTTAATAAATCATCCTCAGAGGCATTTCTCCTGGAGTCCCTAAAGGGAAGGTTATTCCCACCAAACAATGGGTAATGTTGGTCTGCAGAACACCCTTCTGTCTTTCCTGGGGTCTTCTGCTTAATTTCTTTCCTGGTGACTTCTGGTTTACCATTCCCACCTTTCAACTGCTCAACAGAACAAGATGTTTGGATCCTTCCCACTGTTTCTGTGCTTCCTGGCTTGCCATGATGGCTTTGGGGACTTGCTGACCTTCCTCGATTTCCATGGGAAGACTCCTTTTTGTCACTATTCTTCATCCCTTTTCCTGTGGTTTTACTCTCACTCTTGGAACTGTCAGATTTACATGAGAGATTGCTTTTCTCAGGATCCCCTTTCCTAGGGCTGTGGAATCCCATGTGAGGGTATCCTTCAGCAGCCCCTGACTTTGCTGGACTGGCAGATCTGCCCCTTCTGGTCCTTGCTTCTGAACTACCTTTAGTGATTCCAAACCCAGGACTTGAGGGACATTCCCATCCCTTTGTTCTCTGGGGAGAAGACTGAGGCTTCCTCTCACACAGGTTTTCAGTTAAAGTGCTTATCTTGTCAGGCACAGTGTTCTCTGCTTGTTCCAGTTCCTCAGACAGCTGAACTCCGGTTGAAGCTTCTCCTGGTACTGCTAAATAACACACTTCAGATGGGGAAGCAGAATGGGAAGATGAAGATAATAACGGTGACTGTTCTTCATATATTACATTTGATGAAGCAGGATTGTAGCTATCCCAATCACCTGGAAGCAAATGGCAAGAGATGTGGTTAAACACACAAAAAGTAATAACTGGCAAACTACTGAGTTCAATTCAAAAAACATTATGGAGTAGCATACTTTCAAAGCTTTATTTAGCCAGCTTTCTGTATTGTGTTGTTCTACAACAACCCTGAGGATGTGATTTTAGAAAAAAATATCTAGTGCTCAGAATGCTGGATCCCTGCAGGACTGACACGGTCTTGAATCAAAACAATTTTAGAGCCTACAAAGCAAAATTTCAAATTAAAAAGTCCCTGACCTACACTATTTAATAAAACCTAACAAACTAGAACTGTTATGCCTAAAGAAATCTGAAACAGTGAAAAGTTGGGGTTATTCATAGCTTTGCACTTTAAAAATAGGAAGAGATGAAACAAGACATGCAGATTTACCAAGTCTTTAAGGAAAAACCAAGAAAAGCACTGAAAGCCCTTAATGTTGCTCAGGTTTCACGTAGGGACACAGACTGGAAGGAGCCAAACCTGAAGGAGGAAGAGAAAAAGCCCAGAAGTACATACCAAAAAAAAAATCACAGAGTACAGCAAGCAAGACTTCAATCAGAAATGTGGGATTAACAGCAAGGCAAGAGGCCATAAACCCTTCCCCACTCCACCATCTCCTTCACCTATCCCAGGCCCCAGTCTAGACAGAGGGCTGGCCTGGACATGCTCCAGAGGTTCCCTTTTGTCTGATTCTGTTTCTCCCTCAAGCTCAGGGAATTTCTGTGACCAGCAGGGCCAGTAGTGATGCTCAGGACCCTTTTCTAGCTCTCAGGAGGAAAGCAACTGAGACAGTTCTGAGCAGATTTTACCCTTTGGGTGAATGCCAGGAAGTAACTGAACACACAAAGTATTTGGTAGCTCAAACTGTGTGTTTGGGATTTTGAAAGGATAAGCTTGGGGTTGGTCACTGTGACTGAAAAACTCCTTATCAGAAAAAGTGACCCTACAATTTAGGAAGTTTAGCCATCAGCACCTTGGTGTCAGCATCAGGGCTTACAAAGACTAAGGAAGTTATATGCTCTTTGCTTTAAAATGCTGCTGCTGCCACTGCCACAAGTCTCTGATTTGCAGTCTTGGGACTGCGTCAGACACAAAATCACCAGTTCTGAACTCTGTGGCTCCTGCAAACATTTGCTCTGCTGTCCTTCCTGGGTTTTTTGGGTTGTTTTTTTTTTGGCCTACAAAGTTGTGGTTTCCTTTTGTAGACACAGAAATCACCTTGAATCAAACTGAATCCTTTTGGAGAGTAAAGCTGTCCCTTTCCTGCTTCCTGAAGTTTTGGCTTTGAAAAACAAAGCATTTCATAATTTAAAAGGCTAAAACCAGAAGTAAATATGTACAGAAACAAACTTTTAACAATACTGTAGCACGAAAAAGTTTAATTTAAATTAAAAGGCAATCAGGGTTAATAGTTATATTTTTATAGAAAAATTTGATTAGCTTGGACAGAGCTGAGAAACTAATTAGAAATATGGAATAATTTCAGATTGTGCAATACTCCTACGTACTGTCATGTGTTAATTTTACCCCAAATATTCCTTGTATTTGAAAATAGGTATTTTATTTTTCAATTTTTCAATTTTAATTTTCAATTTAATTCAGTAATAAATGCACAGCTGTCACAAAGGCAACTGCCAACTACTGCAGTGAACAAGCAGCAGAATCTCCTTATCCCACTTTACTTCCCTGCCTTGCACCCTCAACACCAAAAAGCCCTTGAGACAACATACTGTGATCTGGTATCAATCCAGTCCCTGGTCTCAGCAGCAGCAAAACTTTATTTCCTCCAGCCTGAATCAGCTCAATGGCTCGTGTGTGAGTGATTCCTTGGGTAGGCTCTCCATTAATTTCCACAATTTGGTCACCAACCTGAGGAAACAAGAGCAGCAGATTAGTTTTTTGGAATCTCTGACACTGTGAACTGGTTTTTAATTTTGAAAGAAAAAGTAACAGAGGCAGATGCTTCTGTTTTCCTTCTCGTGCTAAAATCCAGTGGGCGTTAGTGACGCCATTCCACGGATTACAAGCAGGATGTTACCCTAGGGTCTGGGGGTTCAGAGGTGCACAGAGGTTGTCTGCTCAGGAAAAGATTCCAGAGATCTTAACCACATCTTCTATTTATTTACAAGTGATGAGGCAGATACAAGATGTGCTTGAATACATTTTCATTGATCCTGGATCATGCTGTGGAGGTAGCACATGGATCAACCACATCACACCCGTCTTATCCAGGGAAGGACACAGCACCTTCCCTATACCACTGCCAAGCTGAACACCACACAAACGGATTTCACATAGGGAAAGGAATTGTTATTTTCAGTTGGTCAGATCAGTGGTGAGGTCTCAGAGCCAGTAAACAATTCTCACAGGTACCGGGCAGGTAATTTCAGCCAGCGCTAACTTCCCTGGCTGCTGGAAAGGGGCTGAAAGCTGCCGGAAAGGGGCTGGAATAGCATACCCCAAAAATAGTTCTCTATTAGGCAAAATTGAGAAGGGAAATGGGGAAAAAAGGGAGCGGGAGCCTATCTGGCACTGCACACACCAGCCAACAGATGTCACTGGTGTGTAACATTATCAGCTTAAAGAGGCTTCCTGGGCTTTGTTGAAGTCACTCTGCAAAAGGAGGTCACTGCCAGCTCTTCATGGACAGGCTGGGTCTGAGACACACTGGGACAGCTCAGCTAGCTGGATGAGAAGTTCCTCCTCATACTGTTGAAGTACAACCAGGAAGAGACACCACATCCAGAGGACAAGAAATGAAAAATGTGAATAACCTCAGGCTGGGCGAGCTCAGCCCATCCGTGCTCTGGGCTGGGCTGGGGACTTGGCACATGCCAGCACTGGGAGGAGCTTAGTATCAAGGATGGGAAGATCAAAGATGTGGCTCTGCACAAGATACCCAGACAATCCCATCCTGTGCCTGAAAGCATTGTCCAAGCACTCTTTGAACTCTGGCAGCCTTGGGGTTGTGACCATTCCTTGGGTAGCCTGTTCCACTGCCAGACCACTCTCAGAGGGAAGAACCTTTTCCCAATATCTAACATAACCCTCCCCTGACACAGCTCCAGCCATTCCCCCAGGGCCTGACACTGGTCCTGCCCCTCAGGAGGAAGCTGCAGACCCCGGTGAGTTCCGACCTCTGGCTCTTCTTCTCTGGGCTGAACAATTTTTTTGGTTGCTTTGCCCAAAAAGCAAAGCCCTGGAGCTCAATGTGATACCACTTGAAGGAGGACTATGAGAAAAAATATTAGCACTGAATGCTAAACTTGTGCTATCTCTCAAGCAAGTGGGGGAAAAGACTAATTACTGTGAAGAACAGGATAAGAGAAGTTAAGAATACTGAGAATTCCACATCCATTTAAGCCTCGCAGCAAGTATCTGTGCCAGCCTCATTCTGCAAATTGAGGACAAAGAGAGGCAGAGCCACGTGCCAGCAACAGGGAAGCACAAGGACTGCAAGGGATGGTATCTCATGGGCACCTGGCTCACCTTGATGCTCCAGCCTCTGAAAATCCAACCCTGGGCAGCAGCCACAGAGTCTCGCTTACCATCGTTCCTTCTGTTGTATCCATGTACTTTGCTTTTGAGAGTGAATTCCTTATACAAAGGCAAGAATTAACATAATATTTGGGGAAAAAAATCAGGATTGTATCTCCAGAAATGGCATAGAACAGCTGCAGCACAATGTACACACAAACATTCCTCAAAAATTAACTGACTTGGACAGTGATTCTCCTCCCAGCTCTCTGGTGCACTGTGCAATCTCTTGTTGGGGCTCCTAAAATATCCATGAGTACCTGCTACTCACACCCAGGGATGCTACTGTAACCCCAGCAAAGCAGACAATTCCTTTCGGACGGCCAGGGCTGTTCATGGACGTCTCATCTAGAAGCCCATGGCCACAGGGACAGCTGGAAGTAGGGCAAAGGCTCAGATGCTGTTCTGGGACCCTGTGCTTGTGAAAATCCAAGTTTGTTGCCACTCTGGGTAAATTAATGTATCAACTGCATCAACAAATTGATTAGAGAGGCCAAACCTACGTGGACTCTCCCATCCTTGACTGCCGGCCCATCCTCAGCCAGACGGAGGATGAATAAGCCCATGTTGTATTCCTTTCCTCCTCGGAGGCTGAATCCAAACCCTCGAGGGCCCCTTTCCAACTCCACTGGGAAACAGCCAGCATTCTGTACAGGACGTCACAGGGGGAGAAAAAAAAAAAAAAAAAAAAAAAAGAGAGATGAGGACCTGTAGGCAGACTTAACCTTCTGTTTTTCTAGAAAAATATCACAATATTTCTGTATTTTGAGCACTTAAACAGCATTCATCCCAACTCGGGGGTGACTCAGGGTAATGGCTTTAATCTAAGTCCAACCAGTCCGAACATCTTTCCTTCTGAGATAGGCCCAAAATTCTTGAAGAAACTTTGCCAAAGGGTCTATAGTCACTCCATTACAAGCATTTTGCGTTTCTTTCATAGCTATAATGAGTGTTTAATTACCCATAGGAGATAATCACATTTGAAACATGAGCAAAAACATTCTGTGAGACACTTCAGTGTGTTTTTATACACAACTGTTCTACCTGTATCCGACAGGGAAATGTTTTAACCTTCTACTTTTGAGAACTCTGTGGTAATGCCACTAGAGTGCCTTGATGGATGAGTATTCCCTGTGTCTCCACACACTCTACACGGATTCTTGTACCTGGGAATGACGGCTGCCAACACCTGAAGCAGCATCCAACTGTGCCATGTGCTTGTGCTCAGGCCAGGACAGGCGGTAACTATTAGAAACTTCTTTTCCAGCTTCACCTTCTGTAGCTCCCCTACGGAAAGGCGAAAGGACGTGGATGTTGCCTTCACATTAATCCCTCTGGCCAAGCTTTTCCCACCATTCCCAGCCCCTTTTTCCCAACCTGTCAGGGTTGATTGGTGCCAATCCCAGTGGTCGGTGCTGTGGGGCTGGGCTCTGCCTGGCCGAGTTTGTTCCTGATGGAGGACCACGTTGCTCTAGAATCCAAACAAAATCAACAGTCACAACTTCACAAATCTGCAGCCAGGACAACGGTCACCACCAGTGCTAGGGGCTACTGCTCCCAAGGAACTGCAGCCACAACACCTTGAGCCAAGCGCATGTGGGCACAATAGAGAGAGGATTTTCCAAGTCAGGGACACAAGTACAGCTCATCAGTTCCATGGAATAAATTCTTAGGAATTCTAGTCTTTATTTTTATTCTTTTATTCTGCTTTTCCTCTGGAAATACCAACACAATTGTATGGATCCTGACATGAACAGAAGGGTTTTAGCCTGTTTGCAACTTGATAAATGCCAGAGGGGATCAGGGCTGATCAGATCCATGAAATTGGTTCAGATATTATCATAAGATTTTTTAAGAGATGAAGAAAAATGTCCATTTGAGAAATACCCCTCTTTAAGGTAAGGGAATGAGGATCTGCAGGAGAAATGGGGATTTAGAGGTGAAGGCCCCATCAAATAAAGGGAAATTGCCAACTCATTTAAGGCACAACAGTTTTCCACTGCCCAGCTCCGGGTGAGGAACTGGTCTCTGGGGAGAAGGAGTTCACTGGCAGGCAATCAAGAGGAATGTTAAAGTCTTTTGCCCTCTCCCAAAAGCAAAGTAAAAAAAAAAAGGTTTTGATAAAACCATTTAAAATAACTTCCCATTATTTTTCCCTCCAGGGAAAATACTGTTAGTGTGCACTTTACAAACATCCAGTGCATTTCTGGAAAAGCCCTGTGTTTCAGGATACAAAAATGACACTCTCGCTTAAGAATAAAGAACCACAGCCTATGCAAAAAGCTGCCTCTTAGCTGGAACCTGAATGGCAAGCAGCAGCCCAAGATGGACTTCTGTGCTGAAATATAAACTATTAACTCCTTTTCCCTGAAAGGGTTAGAAAGCAATCAATAATTCCCAGGACCAGAACTAGAGATGTTCCAGCCCCATTAGATGCAGCACATCACTGCATTTCTTCATTAAGAACAAACAAATTCCACTAAAATACAAAAAAGTGCTCAAGAACATTAAGGGAAGAGAAATTTAAAGCATATTACACTGAATTTCTCAGGTATGTGAGACCTCCCGAGCCCTGCCCACATCTGCTTGATGCTGTTCTCAGGACATGCCTTAAAGAGGTTTTTCTCTAGAGACAAAATGTCAACTTTTCCTCCTGGTTTATCCTCAGATTTTTAATTTAGAAGCATAGGCAAGAAAAATGCCATCTGTTTGTACAAATCCTGCAGCCCTCTCTGCAGCCTCGTCTCCTGCATTCCCAACTAATACATGACAAAAGCTGACAGGCTCCTGCTTTTGTGAAAAATGTTAAAGAATCTCTTCTGGCGCATGAAGGGAATTCATTTAATCCCATGAAAAGCAAAGATCACAGGCCTGTGAAAGCCCAGGGGCAGGGAAGGGGACCAGGCAGAGGTTTTGTTGCCACTCTCAGAGGACAAAGCTAGGGAACAGCAAACTCTATCAGGGTTTCTGCCTTGAGAGGCTCAACAGCTTCCAGCAAAAAGGGCATTTTGTGTTTTTGGAGCTGTATCCTGGATTTTCCTGGGTGTGAACCAGCCTTGTGAGGCTCAGTTCCATCCCTGAGTGTCTGAAGCCTCGACTCACCCACATCCATGCTGGATTTCCCCACTACATAGGGCTCTACTGTGAGCTAAACTCTTATTTCTTCAGCTACATCGAGGGGAATTTTAAAGTGGAGATATATTCCCACTCCAGTAGAACCAGTTCTGCTTCTTTCTCCTTCACTTCACTTTCTCCTTCACAAAATTCTTTACATCTCAAACACGCCAACTCCAGCTCCTCTGAGCCACAGATTTTTTCTGACTGATCTTTCCTCTGGTTTAACCACCTGCTACTGAGGGGTTGTTTCCTCTGTTGAGTCTCCCCAGGTTGTGTTTTTCTGTCTGTATTTTGGCTCCAAATCTGTAATTGAGGCAGTGGGAAAGGTTTTTACACACAGTCCATGCAACGTCATACACAAATAATGGGTAGAAATATGATATTCAGAAAATTTATTTTGAAAACAAATGGAAGGTGTTCCTGTCCATGGTCACCCCATGGGCTGTCAGGTCCTTCCAACCCAAATCAGCCTGTATTTGATGATTAAAAGCTGCAGAGAAAACAGATCTAATTCAACCAACTCAAACTTCAGTTGCTTTATAAACATCACCCATGGCAACTGCTTTGAAGTGTGTCCCTTCGAACTGGAATGAACCAGATTTGATAAAAATAAAAATCTTAATAGAAAAATAACAACTTACAGAGGTCTCTCTACTTCAAGCATTAACAAAAAGGAATATTAAGTCTTTGAAATTCTGTGTTACAGGCTGAGATGGCATGTTAAATATTTGCAATGAACGTGAAATTAGAGAATCATCTGCTGGCTTTATTCACAGCCTGGCTCTACCTATTTCTTATTTCAAAGATGAAGAAAGCCAACTTTCTGACAAAATAATCATAGGGAGTTAATTAAGCAGCATTCAAGAAAAATGCAGGGCAGGAAAGCAGCTTTTCTCTCCAAATTACTGGATTTTATATATTTACATTTTTGTTTAGAAACAATATCACAGTGCATGCAGTGTTACGTGGGAGCTGTCATTAAGTCACAGTCTCTGAAGATGGGACTTTGCAGTACCTAGGACTCACTTTGCTGCTCAGGTGACACAGCAGGCTTTGCAGGTGCAAGATTGGCAGGAAAACCCTGTCAAGGCTTTTTGCCTGTGTGGTGGGATGCGACCCTTTTCCAAAGGGGAGCTTTGGCAGGCAGAACTGCAGCATGTTTCTGCTGCAGGGATGCAGCATTAGGGAATTTGTGTGTTTTAACATGGGAGAAAGCAAAAACTCATGGTTTAAATGGAGAGATTTGGAAAGCAGGAGTCCCTGTGGCCTTAGAGCAGGGACAGAGCATCCTGGCAGCACTGGCCTCATTGGGAAGAGAGCTCTGGCAGGACCTGCAGCAGCAGGAGCTGGGCCCGTGAGCTGGGGAGAGAAGATTTTCTCACTAAGCATGATCCTGTGGCTGCTGCAGCCCCCTGAGGGGTCATTTCTCTTTGGCTGGAGAATACAAGGTCCAGACAGCATGTTTCTATGTTAGCAGCATTTTCTGTCTCTCACACATGAGAATTTCTCTCACTCTTCATTGCATTGTTACTAATTTTAGCTCCTTATTGGGTACAAGCACCTTATTGTGGCAGCTCCTCTCTCTATCCCACCTGCCTTTAGCTCTTCCAGAGCAAACACATGAGCTTCCAACTTATTCAGCTTCCAGGAGTTGATGATCCCCATGGGTCCCACTCAACTCAGGATATTCTAAGATTTACTCTCCTAAATTTCCAAACATCTTCAAATGCTCCATTTAAGCCAGTAAACTTCAGCAGTGATAAATACCCAACTTTGACAGCGCGGAGGCACCTTCCTTACCTTCCTCAGCCACCACTGTGAGAGTCACCACGTTGCCTGCATCCTTGATGAGTTGCACAATGCTGTCATGGGAGAGCTCCACAATGGACTGGCTGTTTACCGCTGAGATTCTATCACCCACCTTCAGCTTCCCACACTGGTCAGCCGGGCTTCCCTCGATAACCCGCCCGATCTTGTGAGGAATCACTAAGAAACAAGAACAGGCACAGCAACACTGTAAGTATTCACAAAATCATGGAATATCCTGAGCGGGAAGGGATCCACAAGGATGAAAATCCAAATCCTGGCCCTGCACAGGGCAGCCTCAAGAATCCTAGCATGTGCACATCAGATAAGCATCACATAGACCCAGAACTGCCAGTCACAGAATCACAAAATATGCTGAGTTGGAGGGACGCACAAGGATCATCAACTCCTAGCACTGCAGAGGACATCTCAAAATCCAAACAAATCCCACCTTGTGCCTGAAGAGTGTTGTCCAAACACTGCTTTAGCTCTGGCAGCCTTGGGCCTGTGACTGCTTCCTTGAGGAGCCTGTTCAGTGCCCCACCACCCTCTGGGCGAAGAAGCTTTTCCTAATATTCAACCTAACTCTCCTCTGGCACAGCTCCAGCTGTTCTCTTGGTGCTGTCACTGGCCACCACAGAGCAGAGATCAGTGTTTGTCCCTCCTCTCCTGCTCCAAAGGGTGAAACTGCTTGTACAGGACACACCTGCAAATAACGAGGAATGCTTCACTGTGAGTGAATGGAGATGCCAACCACACAGCATGGCCTTGTCACATACAGGGTGCTGTGCCTGAAGGAAAACATGGGAAGGAAATGGATCATATTTGCAAAGGGATGAGTGAGAATGTACGTCCTTGGAGTGCACCAGAACAGTTGGTTTTACCATATATAATGTAGTTTTCCATTTCATGCATCGACCCTGACAGACAGTGTAACACATTCAGATGCATGGGCAAACTGTTCCTACTTGCGAACAAAAATTAACACTTAACACACTTTAAAAATATATCAAACTTCTCCTGCTGGGGATTGATTCTCCTGCCAGGGACTGGTTCAGTCAGGTGCGGACCTGAGCAGGCAGCCTGTGCAAGGCCAGCAAGGTGCTACATCAAGCTTTGCATAGACCTGACCGCTTTTCCTGGTCTCTGAGATGAATATGCACTTGTAATAATTGTCTCCAATTTCCTCCAGCTCTCCTGGTTCGGTTCCCTCAGTTCACCCCAGAGTGACACCGTGCTCTGCACAGACTCCTCCAGAAACTAAAGCTCTGGGGCCAGAACAGACAGACTGGAGAACAGAAGAAATGTTCTGAGAAGTAGAAGACAAAAAGATTGATTTCAGTCCTTTTCCCAGAGATGAGCACAGAGGCAGAACTAGAGACAACTATGCCTGAGCCGCATCAGTATCTCACAACTGCAATACCAGACCAGACTACTTTTTCATTTTGATGATCTTTCTACACAAACACACTCAAAGACAGTAACAAGTTCATTGTTTTCCACCAAATACTGTACACTCTACTTCCCCAGATCTCCAGAATAAGAATTTTTACCTGATTAGGTAATATAAAGCCAAGGTTGAAACTGTGCTTCCATTAAAATGCCAATGAATTAATGCAACATCACTAGAGCCTGACAAATATCTACATCCCAAATACTGCCCTGGGACAAGTGCACACTCTTGGGTATGGGTTGTGTGAGATATAAATTCCCTTTCCCCCATTTATGTCACAGTTGGGTGAACAAGAGAGTAAGTATGAAGGAAAGACATTTCTTCAGAAAGACTGGGTTGTGCCAGTGTGAGTGAAAGCTGACTATGAGGGAAATACCAGCACTGCACAGGAAGAGATGTCCGTGGAGAAGCCCCAAGCGAGGTTAAGCAGAGGCAGAGCCACCAGGACATGGCACTTACCTCCAGGAGGAGGTTTGGTCTTGGAGGTGAGGATGACGAAGCCAAATCCTTCGTTCTCCTTCCGCTGCAGACGGACGTCGTAGACCTCCGGGCATGGTTGGTTGGCAAAGTCGACACGGTTCAGCCGAGGAGAGCCGTTCTGTGTCAGGACAGGCTGCGGCTCCTCCTCCTCTGCCTGCTTTTCCCCTTGCAGGGAATAGACAAACAACAAATAAGGAACAAATCACACAAAGCAACTTCAGCACAACCATGAAGCTCAGTTGTCAGTACCAGCATGAGGTGGCAACAGCAGTTACTAATCAGAGCAGGGGGCCCTTGTCAGCTGTAAATCCCACCCCAGCTTTGTCATTCATGGAGTCACAGACTAATCTTCTCTAAAGTGTTGATCTCGACACGGATCTAAAACTGCAGCATCTCAAGATCTTGCTCTGAAAGAGTTCTAGTTTGAATACAGTTAATCTTCCTACACACTAATACTAAAAGACTCGAGAATACAGCATATAGAAGGTGCCCCTGCCCACGGAAAGGTGTGGAAAAAATGAGTTTTAAGGTCCCTTCCAACTCAAACCATTCTGGGATGTTGAGAAAACAGACTGCATTATTATGCAATTTCCATAGCACTAATGGCTGTTCTAACTACCACTTGCAAAAAGGTTTGAAGAAACCACCCCTGCATCATAACTTTCGGAGCCTTACCTGTGTGAGCAGTGCAAGCTAGCGAGCAACAGAGTCCAAGCCTATTAAATTCTGCTTTTCTCCATTTAAGAGTTATAGCTTACCCTCCTCCATCTCAGGCTGCTCAGCCCCAGTGCAGTAATTAAGTTCCAGAGCAACTTCAGTGGATTTGATTACAAGCCCTAAGTGATCTTTCTAGGCAAGCAGACACCTACCACTGAAGAAGATCTTCCTCCGGACAGTAAGCAGCACCTGCCCGTTTCGTGCAGCACTGGTCATTAAATCCAGAACTTGCTTGTGTGACTTCCCTTTCACAGGGACTCCATCAATGCACATCAGCTCATCTGCCGCACGCAGCCTCCCGTCCTTTTCTGCTGCTCCCAATGGGATTATGGCTCCGATATAAATCTGTGAGCAGAGTCCAGGGGTTTGAAAGGGAACATGAGTTCATCACAACACACAGAGGCTGGAATCCACGTGAATCTGTGCAGAAGAGATCTTTTGGGGAAGACTTTTTTGAAGATTACCTCACTGTCCAGCTCTAGCAGAAATGCAGCCAGCAAGTGTACTCCGCACAAGCTGATCTAGTGGAGACAATCTGGAGTCTCAAAGCATTCACCAAATACCTCAAAAATCTTTAATCTATATTTTTGTCAGTTCTTCTCTCTTGAGCATGTTTGCCAGTTTATTAGAAAGCAAAATTTTTGAAATGAGCACACACCATGTACTTATTACATATATGATTTCCTAGACATTTATGACACAAAAGCCTCTGACATTCATTCTACTCTATTTTTATTTTTTTTTACCAAGACTAAGAAAGAATGACTGGGGAAGAAATGAAAGCTTTTGAACAAACTCAAGTTTGTTTCTGAAAAGTTGCTTATAGACAGTTCCACATTTCAAGTTGCTTCAGTTCTCAGCTTTTGGTAATTAGATAATGAATTCAAACACCAACAGTTCTGCCTACCCCCCACCTCAAAAAGTGCTACTAAATATAACACGGAGAAGAACACCACACTCAATTTCACATGCTACAATCATTTTCAACTAAATGGAAGATTAAGGGTAACCACAGGTAGTATGCTGGAGGTTAAGAATGGTGGGCAGCTCATCAGTACACAGCGCTCAAGACATCAGCTCCACACTTCCTAACCGCTATGGGTGTTATGGAAACCAAACACCACAAATGCTATAAAGTGCAGCAGAAGTAACATTCTCTGTGTTTGCTTTGTACTTTAAATGCATGTTAGTGGGGGAGGAAGAAAAAAAAAAAAGGCTAGCACTGGATCACAGCTGGGAATGGAAAAACCAAATTCCTTCACTGTAATGAGAAAACAACCTATGCAGATCTATTCCAAAAGCTTTTTCTCTCCCCTTAAACAACTTAAAGAAAGGTCCCTGATATATAGTACAAGTCTTAGAGCTTCTTCCCAAAGAGAAATTTATGCATGTGTGAAAATACAGGGGAGTCTCCTAAAACCTGCCCTTGGAGAACAGACCATCCAGGGGTATCTGCTCTGGCATTTGCCCAGCTGCCTCCAACACAATGCATGCTTAAAAATCCAGCAGGAGAAGCAGGGAATAAAAGGGGTGTGTCACCATCTCAAACCTCGTTTCACTGGGCTGCAAGGAAAGGAACAGCCTACTGAAATTTTGACAGAAGGAGCAACCACTTCCTTCCACTCAGCTGCTTCCCAGGATGCGCTGCTGTGCACAGCTCACCAATGACTGATCACCACTGGGATCAGGTGACAATGGGCAAAGGCTGGGGACCAGCGTGGCCCTTCCGAGGGCTCCGAGACACAGCAACAGCTGTAGAAACACTGCCAGTGTCCTCAGCCTGACAGAAAATTGCGGCCAAGGACGGGCTCGGTAGCGGGAAGGGCGCAGAACCTTGGAGAATGGAGTTCACGAAGAGGGGCAAAAATAAAGGTAATGAGGACTAATTCCCGATCTCTGAAAGGCAGGTACGAATCAATCAATTTTGCCATCACTGAGCTGCCTGGATGGGATGATGGGAAATGGGGATGACAGAGTAGGATCATTCCAACAGCAATACTGTGAGATAACTGTGAGCAGTTTAACTTACAGGCTGATCTGGTCCGTCCCCACCAAGCACCCGGAAACCAAAGCCTGACTCTTGTTTTCTCAGGAAAACATCTAAATCTCTTGTGTTTGGAGCTAAGAAAAGAAAACAGTATTTCAAAACATGTAAGGAGCTATTTTGGATTATTGAGGGATACTTGAAGGATTATGCTTTGGTGGTACACTCTGAGTCTTCTAGTGACAAAACACAGCAACCAGAAATACAGTGATATTCTCTTTTCAAAATGGTATCATTAATTTTCAAAGCAGAAATCTCAACTACATCTGTGCAGCAGACCAGGATAAAAGCCACTCTGTAACACAACTCAGAACTACTTTTATAAGCAGGTGTGCTGCAGTTTACTTCAGAACCATCCTTGACATTATTTCTGCAATTAACTGTTTTACTGAAAATACGGTTGAAACGTACTTTATCATTTTGTTTTTCTGATTGCTGTTTGAATGACGCAGTACTTGAAATGTTTTATCCACAGCAGGTTAACAAACTTAGCAACAAAGTCTCAGTAGTTTTACTGCACATGCAACAAAAGAAAAAATTCCTTCATAATTCAGTATTTTCAAGATGAAGATGATGCACTTACGTTTGTCCTCATAAATTGTCTTAGACTTCAGGTAGACTTCAGACGGGTCCAGTTTAGGAGAGCCTGGTCGCACAGCAGAGGGCGGGAAGGGCATCGGCTGCGGAATGGTATCGCTGACAGCTTCCAAACTCCCGGAACTGTCCTGCCTGTCCTTCTGAAAAGAGCCCATAGATGCAAAATCCACATTAAATAAAGGCATGACTACACTTGTGGGTGCAAAGACAACGAACACCATGCAGAAGAAATAGACAGGAAGAAAGGAACAAAATTACAGCTTTTCCAGCGGATATGTCTGACCAGAGTACTAAAGTCTTCCTCACTTGTACATGAGTTTCTACTGGAGACTAGGCTTGGAAAGAGTTTGAAGTGACTGATGCTCAGAGAGGAGTGAAGATGGGCAGATGCTGGTAGTTACCAACACATGGGATGAAGTGGGGCAAAAGGACCGATCATGTTTGGAGAAGCCACTGAATCCTTGTCAGGTGCCTGCCTGGCTCTGGGCCACAATCCAACACCAAAGGCACACGCTGCTCCACCGGCACTGCCTCCTGTCCTTTGCCAAGCTCCTCCCCACAAGCACCAGGGGTGCTCCCAGCATGATCTGTTTGTGGGAGCAATATACAACGGGGCAAGAGGACGCACCTGGGCAGTGTGAGGTATTAACAACTTGCCTTTTTTGTCTGTTCATGATCTGACAGCTGCAACTCTCCTGTTCATGAGGCAAGGACAGCTTGTGGTCCCTCATCTAAATCCCCAATCAATTATGCAACAAAACAACTCTAAATATTTCTTCTGCGCTGAAACCCAGCCAGGAAAACTGGCACATGGAAGTGCATGCCAAACCACAGCAGGAGCAGAACAGATGTAGATCTGCCCTTTCACCAAGAGCAGAAGAAACTGCCCAGAGCCATTCAGCAGTTTGACACTTCTTGTATGTTTATAAACACAAGAACTTGCCCTTTTTAAGTGAATTATTTTGCCACGCTGCTTAATGCCACTGAGCATCAAGCACTCTGTGGGCTGTTGCTGCTGTGTATGTGCTGGAATAGAATGCCAGTACCCAAGTCCAAACTATTTTTAGCACATTGCCATGGGATCCATGCTGACAGGACCAGGGCCCTCCAACTGCAGGGATTTCTGCTCTGATTTATTCAGTGCGGGCAGGTGGATGCTTGCAAGGAACTGAATCTGAAGATCTTATTGAGCACAGTCATCTTTGAGCATGCTGAACATGTGTGCTTGTGTCATTCCACTGCTGGGATACAACTAAGGTTGCACTCAAACAGCAGGATAAAGATAGAAAGAGAAGTTATAGCTATGTTCTGGTAATGGGGTTTTCATAAATTGCCCTGATTTGTTCTGTATAAGAAGCATTTTTAAAGAAGTATCTGTGTTCGACCAGTCTAATTTACAACAGAAACCTTCATAATAAGCATAAGCATTAATATCAGCATTATTAGATCAGAGGTTGTTCTATTAAGATCAAGGATTCTTTACTGAGCTCATATATATTAAAGATGCCCTGACAGATCAAAATTCCAAGAGTAATGAGTATCGAGCTAGGAATGTACAGCTCCATAGAGACTTGCTGAAAATTTGGATCCAAAGACAAGCATTTCCAAAAGGGAGCACTAACCAGTCCATTAATTCTATGCCAGGACTGAGAAGAATCAAAGGATCATAAAGTTCCTTTAGGAATGAAAAAAATAGATGCTGTATTTTGTTTCCCTTTTAATGGGTACTCTAACTTAGACGAAGAATTTTTGCCTACCAAGCAGATGTGGTTTTGCTAAACCATCTTGCAGGTTATCACAGGGACTAAAATCCAGAGGAAATGAGATTACAAAGCAGGTCAGAAACAAGTTAAATACGTCACCAATACTCACTCCTTTGGCAGCTTTAGTAGGGGAGGGTGGACCTGAAGAAAATAGAAAGTAACTTTAATAGCAGGTTACAAAAAGTTTCAACAACATTTCAGCAATATAATCAGCTGCCCCTGGGGTGAAAATAATAGCAGCTGATTCACTGTGCTTTTAAATGGCAAAGTGACCAAAACCATCACTTTAGAGAAGTCTCAATTAGAACGGAAAGCTGCACAACAATGAAAAATATCTATTTCTCTTTCTGCTGGAAGCTGGTCAGCCAAGTCACCCCTCAGTTCATGGGATAAGGAGACTTATGAATTTGTCTGAAGGAATTTCACCTGCCACACAGAAATCTAATTATTTCCTTAGCTGATTAAGGAATAGTAGTATTTATACAGAAAAAGATCCAGAGATTTTTGCAAATACCAGTGGCTGAAGTCAGAGTTACAATAAAGCCTGAAGGGACACTGAACGGCCACGAGCTGCCTCATAATTCATTCAGATTCAGCTTCCTTTGAAAGACGGACACTATCTACTACAGTTTCTGGGGAGATGATGCATTCTGGTCTGTGACTGATAATCAAGGAAGGGGTATGAATATGCAAAGGAAAAAATCAGAATTTTTTCTGCTATTCCCAGTGATCAGCCCCACCTCTTCGCTAATGCTTCTTCCCATCTCCTGCAATCCCCCGTTCATTACAGACACAGTTACTAGGATATATTTGGAGAACCTCACAAAACTCAGTCCATCATGTGCTTTGCATTATACTGGAGACCACGTGTTTGCTTCAGCACTCCCCAGAGACTTGGAAGAGACAGTGCATAAACATATCACCATATAATTGTTGAGGAAAAAAGACCCAAAGAAAAACCTAACTAAAACTTCAAACAAAACCCCAGCAACATGCTCTCACCCTAAATAGTGAGGGGTATAAATCAAACTTAGAACATAATGGCTCAGAGATAGAATTAACTGCTGCTTAGCTGTCAAGACTGGACACAATTTAGATATCACACTAAAATAGGACTTTTAAAAACTTATAACCAATATGACAACTGCAATTTTGTCTGTACCTCCTCTTAAGATAAGCAGGGGCACCTCTGCTCCGACTGGAAACTGCTTGAGCACCTCCACCACCTGCAAGTGGGTCAAGCTCTGCACATTCTGATGGCAAATCTCCTTGATGACATCCCCTTTCTGTAGGCCTTGGCACCACTGGCTGTCCAAAATCATCTTCACCTTCTGGCCTGTGGGACTGTCTGCAATGGCAAACCCAAAGCCTTTGGGCCCTTTGATCAGAGGGATGGTGACCAGCTCTGGCTGAGAGCCTCCTGAGGAGGCAAAGGAGACCCTTTGCTCTGCTGAATCCACGGAAGGGCCGTTCAGGCGACCGTTGACCAACACTTTCCCATTCTGGTCCAACACAACTGTTGCTGCTACTAAATCTTGGCTGGACATGGAAGCATCTCCCTTGGCCACCAGCGGGCCATTAATGACAGGCGTAGCTGTCACGATATCCACCACGGGGTCTTCATTGTCATCAGGAAGAGGGTACCCACGACACAAAGTCATGTTCACATACTGGTTGATGGGAATGAGCTGAAACATCTGGACAACATCTGCATGGGTATGGCCAAGGACACAGCTTCCATTTATGTCCACGATGACGTCACCTGTTACAAAAGAAATTTTGACGGTGTCAAAAACAGAAGCGAAACCTTCAACAAAAGCCTACCTTGAAGAAATCACAGTGCTGTCTTCAAATTAATAACTAGCGTCTGGGATATTACCTCATGGCTAATATTGCCAAAAAGCATAAAGGATTTCCTCTTTGCATTTATTCTATTTCATCTCAGGACACAGTGCGCTAAATATATAATCTGCAGCAGATTTAAAAAATGATACTGTACAGCCACGGGAGATGAAGCAGAGCACGCACAATACAGCAAGCAGATGTCTTCTACTTTAATTCATATTGCAGAGCATCCTAAACCCAATGCAGAATAAATCGGATTCTTTTGGCCCCGTGTTTATTTTAGGACTGGCTGAACTTAAGCTAGGATTGTGCACACACACATGCTCCATACTCTTACACTGCTGCCACACGTGGCTAAGAATACATTTTCAAAATGAACTTATGTGGGCTTCAGATCCCAAAACCTTGTTTCATGTTTTCATAATTTTGATGTGAAACTTTGCATGTGAGGTACAATATGTCCTGCAAACTGTCCTATCCCTTTAATGCCCAGGTATCAGTAAAACAGGATCTCCCTTATTCCATGAACTACAATCAGAATAGGTGCACATCTTTTCCACTCCAACAGTTCCGCAGGATTGTTTATATTTCTGCAGAGGTGGAAAATGAACCACATACAAACAAGTTCAAACAATATATCAGCAACAAAACAGGAAATTGTTCCATTTTGCAAGTTAATAGTATTTACCATTCAAAGTATGAATTCTTTTACTCATTTGCTCAAGAGTAAGTGTTTATGTTATAGGTAAAGAAGCACTGCACCTTTTCTAATATGCAAACCAGAGGTTATGGTAAGGTTACAGGTAACCTAATTACACATGTAATAACTATGAAAAAGTGCATAAATCCTCATGGGTCGCTCATCCCTCTTCTCTCCTCACTTGTCCAGCTCACACAACTTTGCTTCCTCACTCCTGCTGTGGGCTTTTTGCAGTTTTAATAATCGGTGTCATGGTTTCTGGCAGCAACAAGGCAAAACAGACCAGGATTCAAACACATTGTTTTTACTTCACTTACAGAGAGAGAAACCATTCTATGAATAAACATGAAGGTAAGTGTCTTTGCTAAAGCAGAAGTACTGAAATCTTCAAAAGTGCCCTTAAAGTCAATTTTTTATCTAGAATGCTGCTTCTTTTCCTTTTCAGCCACTGCTCTGCACAGATCTTTCACAAATATGAAAATATTTAATTTAGTGAGGATGTGTATGGAGTCCTCCAACCTCCTGTGCCTCAAGCTGTGTTCTCCAAAGTACCCCAGGAAATGGAAGTTTACAGAAATAGTACTTGACCTGGAGCAATTCTGCCATCTTGCGCAGCGGGTCCATCTTTTAACACATTCTTCACCTGAAGAAACTCGTCAGGCCTGTCCCCTCCAATGATTGTGAAGCCAAATCCCATAGTACTTTTTTTCAGGGATGTCCTTATGAGTGCTCCAGTAAGCTGAGATGGATCTCGAGTGAAGAGAGACCTCCCCGGTCCTTTAGAATTATGGAATACAGAGACAGGAGGGCAGTAAGCCAGGGTTAATTCCAGTAAGTTTTTTGTTTATTTTTAAGGTGTCACAAAGGTCAATGATTTGTTTATTGATGATCAGCTTCTGAAGCAGTTTTAAAGGATAAACAGACAGGGAAGTGCTACACTCATTTTCCAGCTGAATTCAGTGCATGGAAAAGAGTTTTTCTGAACAGATTGCAACAGAGCTGTATGCAAACCTCTCACCTCAAATTTCCAATTTTTATCCTTGCATACCAAGCTTAAAGTAGATCAAAAGCATAAAAACTCCAGGTGTGGCTTTACCTGCACTTCCAGATGGCTCTTCTAACCCTCCATATATTCCAAAGCTGTTTATGACAACCGGCTTCAGAATAACCAAAATTATTTAGAAGTAATCTTAGTGTGTTGGTTCAATTTTAACATGAAAAAATCCTTCAAAAAACCCAAAAGATCTTGGAGGATAACACTGTAATGGCTAGCGAAAAGATAAGGCTGATGCCTTCATGAATCTCAGAATTGGATTTTGAAAAAGCATGCTTGCAGATAAAGATATATGTGACAAAGAACACAATATTCAGTGATACCTGATTTGGAAGGGCCAGCATCAGTCTGTCCTAGCTGTTTTTTCCTTTTGGCTTCCAATACTGGATTTTCAAACTGAGTTTTCTGGTTAATATGACTGCAGGCATACAAAAGGTAGGTCAGGATTTCAACAGAAAACATTCTGACTCCTTCCCAAAAAAGACAACCCCAAAACAACACATCTTACAAACACTAATTTTTATTACGTCAGATGAATGCTCTGGAGAAATGAACAAAAAACCTCTCATAACTAATACTGAAAATATGCTCATTCTTCCAGCAGTTTACTTACTTTGAGGTAAATAAAATTTTAATTCCTTTAATCGCCAGGCAGAGTTGTAATAGTTTAGATCTGAGCAAACCTGCTTTTTCTCTTGACCCATTGACCTATACTATTTACAAACTCAGGCATCACCTTTTCCCTAGCAGATGATAGAGAAGTACAGCATAGGAGGGGGAAACCAACAAATTTGAGCATAATTCAAATAGCTTGGCTTTGCTAAGTGAAAAATGTTTGCTCGTTCTCTGAAGCTACATTTTCAACTCCACCATTTTTCTTCTCCATGGTTAAGGAGAGATTTAATTTCCTCTGGCCTGAAGGAGATTCAAAAGAGCTCCTGCAGCAGTTTAGTGGTTACTGACTTGGTTTTTTGAAGACAGCAATGACCTACAAGTTATTTTTACTCTTTTAAAGTTATCAGGTGCCACTCTTAAGTCAAGTGACTCTGTTTTTGTTAAGCGAAGAAAAATGACATCAGCTCATTTCCATCTATAAATTATTTTGGTTACAACTTGCTTTCTTTCCCCAAATGAAAAACAGTCCTTAAGTCTTTAAGGTCACACAGTGGATTTTCCCTCATGCCAGTGCTACCAGAAGTTTGTGCCATGAGTTTGCGACCTGAGAACTGTTTTTCCTGGATATATTTAATAGTTTCACAGAATCAGAGAATGTTTTGGACTGGAAGGAATCTTAAAGCCCATCCAGCAGTTCCACCCCCTGCCACAAGTATGGATACTAGACCAGATTGCTCCTAGCCCTGTCCAAACTGGCCTTTCACTGCATTCAATCTCTGCTTACTGGGGATCAAGGACTTCAGAGTTTCATGCTCAATTTTTATGTATGCCAAATCAATAATTAGCACTTACTCAACATAATATGTCCCATATTGAGGGTCCTCTATTTTCTCCCATCCATAAGGAAGCTCTGCAATCAGAAAGACCAAATTCTCCATTACAGGGGAAAACTAACCACAAATATCAGAGTTTTCATTAAAGAACACCTAGGCTCATGAAAAATATGAGGAAAATTCAGGTCCCATTTTCTTCCCTGATGAAAGGTAAAAGCCTGTTCCAGGGAATCTGAAGCCCTGCAACTCTTACTCCTTCTTGCACTAAACGATGAGCCTGGTATTCAATGAAATCACACAACTTTAAACATATAATAAACTTAAAGACCTGTTTGTACTGAAAATGACATGCAAAAGGCTCCTTTTTATGGCAAATTCAGCATCTGGTAAGAGGGTGCCAGCAGCTCATGACTCACTGAAGGTAATAAGCAGTTACCACAGAGGTCAGCTTATCAAGTTTATTGTTCTAGTTATCTTGACCATGGAAATTTAAATATTAGAATAATGAATATAGTCAGCCAGACATTTTAAGGATAAATTTGCCCTGCAATCTTGTTTGAGGCTGCCTTAAGTTTGACAATAACAGGAATTTCCCTAGCATATGACAGCATGTTACCAATTACTAATACCAGCATTGCTCCACAGGGTCTGACTAAAGACCCAATGGGTCCATTAATTTAAGTATTGTTCATTTGGATATCCTGCATCTCTGTTTAAAGAACTGCATGTATGTTTAATAAGCAGCAGTATGCAGCCATTGCTCCAGCTGGCTTCATTATGGATACATGGCTAATAGGCTGGGCAATTTTGGAGGATGACAGGTCATTCTGAGCCTGCTTCAGCTTTTGGAACATGTCAGGCATTTGCTGAAGACAGAGCTACCTGATACTCTTTCCTAGGAGACTAAATTGCCCACCGGTGTAGGAAATTGTTGCAGAAATTGCCTGGAGGCTACTGACCTGGAAGTCTTGAAGGAATTTAAATCAATCAGTCAGATTGTTCCCTTAGCTTCTGCATTCAAATACTATGTCACATGCAATAGTTATCATCAGCAATATGTATTTTGCCATACCTTCTTTGTTATTCCTATATTCTGTTACTTATGGACCTTCTTCTGCCATATTCTACCTATACAACAGTTTCCAGTGAGATCATCACTCACGCGCAGCTTTCTCCTTAAGAATGACACTTACTGGAACAAAACATCTCATATTCTGCTTAGGAATGTGGATAAACCTTTTGTTTGGCCAGATTCTACTACTCCAGGGAAAATAACACCATAGACTTTCCTAGTCTTATGTAAATTCCTATTGCCACCAAACAGGGGACACTCAGCACTACGCTGCCAGCTCCAGAGTCACATCTACCCGGGAGAAGCTTCTACCACAGAAGTAATGGACTGTATCCAGCTGGAATAAACTCATACATTTATCAGTGACAGGTGGCAAATGCATTCTGAACATCTCACCTCCATCTTCACAATCTTCAGGAGCTTTGGCCTTCTTACAGAGTCGGGGATCAAGCCATGTCGTTGTCTTGGTGTTGTGACTGTGGAGCAGAACACATGCCAGTAAGAGAACTCCCTCACATTGAAGAAACTTTCCTTCAAGTATTTACTATTGTAGGAAAATGTAGACTTTAGATAATACAACCTTTATTTGTGCCTCAGTCACATCACAAAATGCTAAAAAGAAAAGACACCAGCACACTGGAGACACTCCAGGGCACACAGGAAGTGTTAGAGGCACAGATCCTCCCCCCAGCCCCTCAAAAGCTCATATGGGAACAGCAGCTGTTTCTACCTGATAGGAAAAAAAATGTTTAGCCTCCTCATATGCTAAACTCTCAGGAAGGTTTCTGTTTCATTTTTGCCTTAGAACTCATAAATGAGGCAGTTTTACATGTGCACACATGAGCTACTTTCCTATCCTGGGCTTTCATCTGGGCTATTTGTATTTTGAAACATCCATTCCCAGCCAAGGAACACAAGCAGAGAAGAGAAGCTAAACAAGGTCTCAAATTTCAGAGAAATTTGACATAGAAAAGTTTTCCATGTCACATCACTTAGCAATACTCAGCCAGCTTTGTGTTTGTGAGATACAAAACTTAGAACAAACAAACTGACTTTGCACGTGGAACCATAAGGTCTTCCTGCATAATGGGAATTGTACCGAACGTGCAACATTGAGGAGGATGAGTTAGGAGTGTAACAGTAGGAAAACAGTAAATTTCATAAAGAAATAGAAGCAGCACGAGAAGAAGAGAGGTGAAAGAGCAAGCTTTTCAGACTGCAGCCACCAGCACTTGTCTCCTCCAAGGAGTTGAGTTACTCACTCAATGAAGTAGATCATGCCAGTGTCTGTGTAGGCCATTTCCCAGTTCTTGGGTAGTGGTTCCAGAGTCTCATCCCTTGACAAATAATTTCTGAAGTCCATGTTGCTGCTTGTCTGGTTGTAACTGGGAACAGGTTTCATCCACTCAGGAGAATCTGAATGTTTTTCTTTGTTTTCTGCAGTTGTTCAGGGAAAGTGTTTGTCAGATGCTTATGTTGTTTCTCACAAAGAACCACCCTCTTAATCTGGCTACGAGTGGATGTCATACACGTCTCTCTATGTGATGTGCATTTTTTCACTTTTTTTTTCAGCTGTGAACTTCGAAAAGCTGACATGAAAAGACTGAACTCTGCTCTTCCCCTGCCAAACAGAATTAACCTTGTATTATGTGCCTGAGCCTACTCTGAAAAATCAACACTGGCAGAAATCCAAGTTGACTATGCTCTGTTGCCATTTCTACAGAGAGAACAGTGTTTGTAATGCCATAAACCAATAAAAAAATTCCTACTAATATTCCTCAAAGAATCAGAAGGAAATGTAGAGAAGACTCAAACTGCCGGTAAAATAAACAACACCTTGCTACAAGCCACAGCTAGAAAGAAGATCACAAAAATTCTGGCAGGAAACTTTAAATAGAAGCCTCTACCCTTCAGAACTGAGGTTATGCTTGATACCCTCTGTGACATGACAATGTCCACGACCTTCACCCAACCACCAGCCTGACCATTGGCCCCTCTGTGGTGTTGCCAGGCCTGAAGATGACAAGACTAGAGGTCAGGTCTGGTCAGTGTAACTCTGTCATAAACAGTCACACACAGGATCAACTGCAAATGCAATGTGACAGTTCCTGTCCACCATCAATTCGCCCCCCTCCAGATGAGTAACCATGACAGCAAAAGGTAAAGGGCATCTTGCCAATCCCAGAAAGGTCCTGCTGGACACCGCTCCAGCCTCAACATGCTTGGCTTTGTTTCCCACTACAAGCCCCCCCTTGGGTGATTTCAGGTTGCGTGATAGTTCCCCTAGGCAAAATCATCTGAAAATTTTACAGTATGAGCCAATGTTGTCCCTTCAACCAATCACTCCCTTAAGATCTCCTGTGTACAAATTCAGTGATTGCCTCAAAATTCAACAGTAACATTTGCAGGGTATGACTTCTATGCTGTGAAGGACTCTGTTATTTCAAGAGTAGACAAATTTTTCCTTCCTGCTCACTTAACTGGCCCTGGCCCATATCCAGCACCACATGTTCTTGACCAAGCAGTGCATTTTATGATGCAACTGCACATCTGGCTGGGAGAACAGCTGGTTTTTTTTAAAAGGTCATCTCAAAATCAAATAGAAGCACCAATCTGAACAGAAACTGCCTTCATACTTCACCTAAACTAAGGAAGTACAAATGTTTTTTGTATAGTCCTTATCCATTCATACAATACTCCATGGAATTTCTCCCCTTGTCAACCAACCTATCCCTCCGCTGCCATTAACTGCTTCCTTTTCTTCCTCTTCCTCCTCTTCAGGGAGAGAACTTTCCATCCTTTGCATTTTGCTGACAGATGTGGTTCTTTTCCTCTGCGATTCAGTATCAAAATCATTGTCAAAAAGAACTTGATCCACTGGATCAGGCTGAAAGGGGCTGGGCTCTGCTGGAGGCTTGGGAGTACCATAAAAATTACCTGAAAATGAGACAGAAATCAGGAGCACTGAAGCACTGATACTGCTGAAGGCACTAGCAGTGGCTGTTACCAGTTTAATGCCCACGCAAATGTATTTTGGTGACATTTTAAAGCCTCAAAGAAGACATCAGCACTACCAAAACCCAATCAACAGTCAAAGCCTATTTATTCATACACTGACTTCTTGCTAATGCAGCACTAATTGTCAGAAAACAAGAGATTATCTGAAAACTTTTATCCTGCTACAAGTTTTATAAAGAAAAAGATGGATTTGGAGCAACAGAAATACTGAAGTCAAAAACCAAATTACTTTTATGCAGACACCGAGGTATTTATTTCCATAAAACCAGTTAACAAGTAATTGATTTTTAACACTTGCAATTTTCTACTGACAATACACTGGTAAAACAAAGATGCTGATATGGCTTCATATCAACATCTTCGTATCAATATGCTGACATTTTTACTTCAGAAAAAAGAACAGATTTTTTCCTTCAATATTTTAATCTGAAGTTCAAAGGAATCATCTGCTGTTTTCTGGAAAAGAATTTCAGCAATTGACCTCTCTCCTGACTGCTCATAAGTGCCTGGATATGGTTTTGACCATGGAAATACATATAGAAAGAAAACCCTTCTGCAAATACCAAGCAAGGGCAAGGCTCAGAGAGGGGACTGTCAGATAAAGTGCAGCTCAGGAATAAAGAAAAAAAACTACTAGTTTAGCCTAAATTTGTCTACTACATTTCCAAAGACTGGACAATATTAACAGATAGTGCGGGATAAGGAAAACAAGAGGCACAGAGCCTTTCACGGGATTGATCACCATCTCCATTACAATGTTTTTCCTCACCACATTTAACAAACCCAACTTTCCTACAATCTGGTCTAGTGCCGTTCACCTTTTCATTGGAAAATGCTTTTGTTTCTCTGCTGGGTCAGAATTTCTCTTGCCTTTTGTCCTTTTGATGCACACCTGAGAGGAGAACATGCTCTGTTCTCTGCGGTGTGCACAAAATTGACTAAATTCTCTTAAATTTGTACCAGGCACAGACAAACCTTTTCAGAATGCTTCCCAAAAATGCAACGGTGAAAATAATCTGGTGGGATTAAGAGCAGTTGAAAGGACAATCTGCAGATTATTAGAAAGCTTTAAAACAAGATTGCTCCTCCTCTTCACAGTAACCCAAAAACAGACTAACTATTGTCTCTCTACTACTGTCATGACCCTCAAGTGAGCAGGAAAGCCGGTACCACATGGAGCTACACCTGGACACAAATCCTGGGTCCTTATTCCCATTACATTAAACATCACTGACATACCATCATATGTTCCACTTTCTAGTAAGGCTCCACTTTCTTCCAACGCTTTAAACTGCTCAACAGGAATGAAATTATAGTCTACCCCAGGGACCTCCCCATCTCTGGGAGCCCTTGTAGTGCCTGCAAAGACAGAGAAAACACTCTTGTAAGACACTTAAATGCTGCTTGTTACCAAATGCTGCCTGCTGTACAGCTCAGTAAAAACAATGTTTATTCAAAGATTATGTCACTTCAGTAAGAGTTAAAACAACTCTTGGTAAGCAAGTGAACAATAACATATAAAAACTGAGACAGTAAATTACATAGGAACGACACTTCTGGTATTGGGGGAGGAGGAGAGAAGCAGCTCGGCGAGGTGGCAATTAATAGAGAATTCTTTCTCATGGTCAGTGAACAAAAAACAACTTTTGTGGCAGCTGACAACACGCAATCCC
>NW_005054566.1:625758-635850 GCF_000277835.1 Geospiza fortis | reverse complement strand
CCACCACCAACTTTCTAATTTGCAATGAGGTCATCATGACTACGCACATTTGAATTTTGGGCCACCAAATCCATAACTCAGCACAGAATTTATTTTTAACCTACAATTCAGAGTGTAATTCAGCCACACTCCAACCCCCTGGCTGTAGGTAAACTTTATCAGTAAATTGCTGTGTTAATGAAGAGGTTCTCAAAGTGTTTTGTCTATAAAAACAGGCCTCCCATAGTTATAACAGCTTAATTAAAGCTCTCCTGAAAGAACTTCACTGATTCATTACAATTCATTACTGCCTACAACCTAATAGCATTTTAAAAGCATGTATCATTTTTTTCAGGCAGCAGCATGAACAAGAGCTAGTAAATAAAAGCTAGTAATAATGAAACGCAGTTTAAGAAAGCCACTAACTCTCAGGTGTGCTCAGAGAGAAGAGAGTAGAATTCCTGTAGATACGAAAACTTTGCTTGACAAAGTTTTTAGTGCAATGAATATTTAAACAGTCAATGATGAGCCTTTTTAACCAGTCTTTTCAGGATGAGCAAACAGTCTGCCTGCATGTTCTGCCACTGTCACCCCCTCTGCACCCAACCCTTCCTCCCACCCTCCTTCCAGCTGCCCTGCTCTGCCAAATGCACTTGACACTCAAGGTCTCAGTTTGCTCTTTGTGAAGAAAAAAAACACAACACATTGACAAAATTCAGGATGTTTTGGCACTGCTTGATCATGTTGAGAAAGATTTATTTCTTGTGGTGGTTGGGTCATTCTAACAACTACTGACAAATTTGTGAAGAGCCACACACAGATATTACTGAAACAATCTGAACTTTGAATTCTCAAGTTTTTGCTGGTTTTCAGTCCATACTCGCTGCACTAATTCATGGCAACTTCAGATGTGAAGCTACTGTAGCAAAGCCAGAAGTCTCCACTACAAGGTAAAATCTAAATCAGATTAAGAGAGAAGGTATTTCAAACTCATAAATTATGTGGGAGTTAGCAGGAACAGATGAAATGAGGCTGATCTTTACATACTTACAAGGGATGGTTCTCAAATAGAGATTGTCTCTGATCACTTGCTGAAGTTTGTGGTCTATCGAGCCCTTCTGGAACTGAAGGCTTAGGTAGTGGCGCAAGTCCTTGTTGATGACTTTTCCTTAGAAAGAAAAAAGAATAAATTAGAATAATCTGTAAAGCAGGATCTCACAATAAGAACTGTGTTTTACTGCTATAGTAGTTTCAGAAAAAGCACACAGCTGGAAGAGTTGTGTTGTTTTAAATACAACAACCTTGATGGAAAATATCATTTTGTGCTATCAAATCACAGAATCCCAGAATGGTTTGTGTCAGAAAGGAACCTTAAAGCTCATCGTGTTTCACCCTTTGTCATGGGCAGGGACACCTTCCACTATCCCAGATTGCTCCAAGCCCCATCCAACCTGGCCTTGAATGCTGCCAGAGATGGGGCAGCCACAGCTCCTCTGGGCACCCTGTGCCCGGGCCTCACCACCGTCACAGGGAAGAATTTCTTCTGGGACAGTGGTTTTAAGCAGAGCTGACTAACAACCATTCCCCCTCATCTCCCGAACAAGGCAGTGACAATAGTCTGGAATTGCTTGAAACTCAATATAAGGTATTAAAATACAAAACCTATTACCAAAATTCAAAGTATCTACAGACAAGAAACTATTTAACTGTATTTTGAAGTAGTTTCCATTCAATTTACACCTACTCACCAGTCAGCTGAGTTCAATATTTTGTCACATGGGAACTTGCATTCTTCAAATTATAAAAAGAAAATATTTCCTTCTTAAAAACATTGCGTAATAGAAGGCAGTTGGGTTTTTTTACAGTTACTCCTTTATAATACTTCTGTCAGGTATCATTAGTGAATCTGTCACATCACTGGAGAACCATGGCCCCTTCAGCACACAAATAACTGAGCTCTTGTATTACTGCCTCATCCTTCAGACAGGAGGGTACAAACCAATCTTTTGTACCCTGTCAGCCTCCCAGAAAACACAGTAAATAGGGTTCAGTGACCTTGGTAAATTTAAGTTACGCACTACAGCAGAACACTCAGGGCTTTAGGGAAAAAGCTCAACCTTTATCTCCAAACCTAGAGAAGGAGATGGGCAGTAGCAGATGGATGCTGGTGCAGCACAACAGCAGGGAAAAAGGCTGGAACAGACAACTGCTCCTGTGAAATAACATCACCAAACAGGTTATGAAACGCCTAAACCTGCCCCAGAAGCATTTCTGACAGGAGCCTTTGAAGCCTATGAGCTCAAAGTTGCCGAGGAGACCACCTCAAATGGATCACAGACTCCACAGCAGTCCTCGTACAAGGCCCATTCACCTATATCTTCAACCAATTGCCGTACCTACATATATGTAAAATTTGGAAAAAATCCAAACCATCAAAATCCTCCCACCACTAACCAAGTTGTCCCAACCATGTGTCACTTCTGCAAAGCTGGCTGCATGTTTTGGTTGTGGCAAGTTTATACTTTCCCTTCCCTTTTAGCCAAGGTGAGGGCATTCCACATCTTGTTCTCAACTCTCAAACATACCCTCAGCAACCACCACTCACCAACAGCAAACTGAATTTCAATCTGCACCCTCTTCCCTCCAAACAAAACCATGTCATGATGAGTATTTCAAAATAGAACCAAGATTACCTATCAGCCCTTCAGAGAGGTCAGTGATGTCCACAGATTACAAAATCACCTTAAACCCTCATGCAAGGAGAGAATAAGCCCAGCACACCCTCTGAACAAGCAGCACATCCTGTGCTGAACACAAGTCCTGAGCTCCAAATGAAATCAACTTCTCATCTCCTTAAATACCAACATTTATTTTAAAATTATTTCCAAACACATAAAAGGCATTTTGCAGTATTGGGACAACACCTCAGCATCGTCCTTGTGGCTGTCCAGCAATTACACAAGCAACAGCAATTCCCACTAATGAAGTTCTCCAACCAACCCCTTCCCAGGAATGCACTGCAACTCCACAGCTCCCACCTCAATTCCCTATTTTACCAGCGTGAACTGTTCCTCATAAAATTTTGGATTTGCTTCCTACAGCATAAGGACCACAACACATTGTGGAATATGGAAACAAATGGGGTAATCTCCAGCAAGAAAAGTATTTTCCCATTGTTACTACAAATTACTTTATTCTTTGTAGACAAGATAGTTCCTCAACATTAAAAAAATGTTTTACTGCTAAAATGGTCCATCCATCTCCTTGTCAAAGACAGATATGCACTTCAGCAATCCTAGCATATTTCACTTAGGCAGATCAATACACTAATATTTCACTGAAGCAGATGGATCTGTTCATCAGCTACTTTCAGAGTACTGCACATTGGAAAAACCAGTCGATATGCGAGAATCTGTTCTGGATGTAGAATTACAGACTTTATTTACTCACTGATCTTTCCCTCTTCATTTTTAAAATTTTAAAAGCTTATAAACCCTTTTCAATAAATATCAACTCAGTTTAAAGACAAAATAAAGGCAAGGCTGCTACTAAGGATACACCAATATTGAGGGGTCAATCTTTATATTAAAAGCTTAGAGACTACACTATACTGTGAGACCAAGATGACTGAATTGATGACTGACAGGATTGCCTGGGGAAAACAGAAAAAAGCCAAACAAAATAGTGGGCAGAGGAAAAGTTACAGAAATTCACAGAGAGGATGGTGTGCATTAGAAAGCAGAAAAATAAAGTAATTGTAAGGATGCTTTAGGCAACCTCTGGCAAAAGTCAGATTATTTTCCCGCCAGGAGCTGAGCATGCTTCTTTTACATCTTTTCACAGAGGCTTTTAGGAAGACCTCATGTATCAGCCTCTCCAAAATGACCTGATAAATGTTGGGTTGGTGTTTGCTGTGCTGCTGAGCTGCTTCTAAAGGATGACACCAGAACACAGGGACCAGCCAAGAGGAATAATATATTTTATATCACTCAGGTTCTGCCAGATGAACAGGCACAAGCCTCTTGCTTTCAGTTTTAATTTACACTAACCAAAAAGGACTGATCAGATGAGGATATGCCCACTGGAGCTGGGGGAGGAGAATTAAGTGACTGCAGGAAAAAAAAAAGGCCCAAGTGCCAGTGCAGTAAAACACAGCATTGTGAATTACAGAGACAAATTAGGGGGACAAAGGGGGCTGGGGGTAGGGTTGCTTTCTGGGTCCCAGTGCATGTAGCCAGGGCACGCCCAGCCTCTCATCCACCAAAACACAGCCCCCGCAGTTCAAGGACCGGGCAGGAAGGAGCTCTCCCGGCCCAGCCCGTAGTGATCTGCCACCACCTCCTGCTGATCCCCTTAATTCCATCCCCCAAGTCTCCTCACTCCCCTCCCCAGGGGAGTTTGAACAGCATAGGGTGAAAATTGGAGATATTACATACTGAGATGCAATTTTGTTTTCTCACTTAGAACATAGCAGAGGAGAAATGTAACCAGAGTATCTGGTACATTCAGAATTCCACACTGTGAACAGAATCCCAGAGTATCTAAGGGCTCCACTCAGCTGTATGATGTGTTTCATAAGCTGTGGCTGCCATAGGCCATCGACTATGAAAATTCCAGTGAAACACACACTGAGAGCTATAAAGCAGCTCCATGGTTTCACTCACAGTCTAACTAAAATAGGAATTCCCAGGGCTCATCAAGTGGAAAACAGCTACTGTTTAATTAAACTGGGCTGTCAATACACCCACTGAGATTAAGTGATTTTTGATGTGATCAAGCAAAAACCATTTAAAGAAACGTTCAGCTCCACAAATCAGGGATGCAGTGCTAGGAAACACAAGCTAGAATCAGTGTGTAGCACATTAGCTTTATTATATTCCCCAACAACTATTAACACACGATGATTTCACAGAAGTTCCAGATCTGAACACATGCATTCACTGAGGACAATGAATGATTTCCAAGCATGCAAGAGAATCACTGTATTTATGAAATGTGGAGAGGTTCAAAGACCCAGTGGTGACACAGCCATGAGTACCTGCCGTCCTTCACCTGCAAGTACTTCACTGTGACTGGCAAATACACACCTATGCTCTCAGCACAAGGAGAAGGTGCGAGGTTCAAATTATTACAACTAATACAGAAAAGAGACTAGATCATTTTGAGAATGTCCAACCCAGTCAGCACAGTACTAGTGAAAGACATGAATCTGTTTATCCAGATTAAGAAAATAAAGTTACCACAAACTCCATTACAGCATGTACATCCCAGTTGACTTTGGGGATTTTCTTGCTTTTGTCAGTAGGAAAATCGACTCCAGAACCACCAATAACTATGAATTTTGACTTTTTAAGCCTCCAGATTTAGATCACTCATTACTAAAAACTAAGAGGTGTTCAACACCAGCCTTCACAGGATGCCTTCAGATCCTCAGTTGAGGTGGTGACCGATTCAGAGAGACAAAGCTTCTCATTCCACATTCTTGAATATCCCAGGATTCTGTGCTGTTTCCTTGAAATCCCACAGGGTTGGAAAGATTCTCCCAATAAACCTGGCCACTGTAAGTAAACCAGTGGAAAACTAATATGATTGTGTTTGCTCATGAAATTCCATCATTAAAGCATTTCAAGTTCTGAAGAAAACTAAAATATCCTTTCAAAGGCATGTCACCAAAACATATTTGAGAAACACAAGAAGGAGTGGCAAATCATGCATTGTTTATTCCAAAATATACTTGGAGCTGAGATGGATAACATATGAAATATAAACAGTGGGAGCTTGGATGCAATCCTCCTGGATTTTAGTTCTGTCTGTATAGAAAGTCACCTGTAACAGAAGGCTCTAGAGTGTGAGTATCTATGGGTGGGTTCCTGATCTGCCATGAAAAAAAAAAAAAAAATCTAGCTAGAGCTGTCAGTGCCATTTGGGCGGTGTATGAAAATAACACTTGGTACCCAGTTAAACTTGCCATTGTTCACAGATGTACCAGAACCACTGAAGCTTGGAAATTAAGAATAAGCCTGAACTGCAGGACAAGGGTGAATGGCTTCCCACCGCCAGAGGGAAGGAATTCCTCCCCATGACGTTGCTGAGGCCTTAGCACAGGTTCTCCAGAGAAGCTGTGGCTGGAAGTGTTCAAGGCTGGGTTAGACTGGGCATGGAGCAACCTGGTCTAGTGGAAGGTGTCCCTGCCTATGTAATGAGACAATCTTTAAGGTCTCTTTCAACCTGAACCATTCTGGGATTTTGTGATCCAGCACTGTGAAACCAAGAGGTTCTTAGCCTTTTGCCACCTACCCTGAGCTCATTTCCCTGCCTGCTCCAGCGTATCCATGGGCAGGGTGGGGGGACACTCTCCTGCATCCACAGAGGGTAGCTCTGGTCTAAGGACAACCAGCAACAAACAGTTTTTTTTTAAACCATCTAAATGCACAAGTACTCAGCTCACATGCCAAAACACATTCTGAGCAGGGAGAGCATCAGCAGAGCTCCGGGCAGATGCCAGCCCCTTCCCTTCCATCTGCTCCCGGGACACGGCCATGCCTCCGCAGGGCATCCCCAGCCAGCACATGGCAGGGCAGGGTTATGCACCACTTCGGAGCTAAGGAAAAAGCAGGAAATTGCGACCAGCTGCATTTGGAAACCGGTATGTAGGGCAGCAATACTACTCAGTTACACGGCTCTAGCACAGGTCTCTACTTTTCTTCTCTGTATCTTGTTACATCTGTAGACATTCTCAGCCTATGCATGACTTCCACAGAAAGGGAGCATTTTAAGTTGGTTTTATGCCCTGCACTGGCAGTAAAAAAACCTGCATAGCCTAATGAATTGCCTACAACCTTAAGGATTTTTAAATGAAAATTCTTTTGAGTAAAGTAGTTCCAACTTTCAGACTCCAGCTTCACACACACCAGTATCAGATATGATTACAGTAATGCATCGCATGCACACAAAAATCCATTAACTATGGGAATACAGTCGGGGAATTACCAGTGACCAGGGTTTACTCTGATAATGCCAAGTATTTTAATGCTCTATTATTAAACAGGAGAACAGCAAGGCTGAAAGGTCTGTGCAGCTGTTTCTGATAGAAGATCGGACACTGAAGGAGATATACACAGAACTCAAGTAATTTAAAATAATGAATGGGCTTCAAATAAAATGCAAGCATAACCATTTCCTTCAACTTATAGTGGGGAAGAAAAATGCAAAATAACTTTACACAAGGGAAGTTTGACCTTTTTTATTACGTATGGAGACTTCCCCTTAATTTGATATTTTCTTGAGAAGTGAAAAAACACTGAACAGATTAACAACACTTTGCCTATTTATAAAGATTTGCTGTATTTTCAAAAATGGGGTAAACTGGCCCATGATTTCCATTTCAAGTCAGATGCATTGACAGGGATGGTAAAGAACAAGAATACAGATAAACTGCACCCTGTGAGCCTCTGCCGCTGTCAGGTTTGAGACAGAGAAAAGGATTTACAGGGATGCATGGAAAAATCACTGAGCCCAGCCTGGGAGGTTGAAACACCTCACAAAAACCAAATGTGATTCGCAATATCTAACTATGACTCTCAAAGTGACAAAAGGACATAAAGCACAAGAGGAAAGAGGCTTTTGACACCACAACAGCAGATGAATCAAACACACTGACCAGAATAGAATGTAGAATTGTTAAGGTTGGAAAAGAACTCTAAGGTCATCAAGTCCAACCATCAACCAGCACCCACTATGTTCACCACTAAACCATGTCCTCAAGTACCACATCCACATGTTTCTTAGAATGCTTTCAGGGATTGTGACTCCACCACTTCCCTGGGCAGCCTGTTCCAAAGCTTTACAACCCTTCCCATGGAAAAAAATGTCCCAACACCTAGTATAAACCCTGGCCCCAGTGTAACTTGAGGCCATTTCCTGATCATGATCTACTCAGACCACCATGCAAGTGACAGAGCTGGTACAGCAACACACCAATGGGTTCAAATATGTTAAAAGGATGTTACAACACTCTAAAAGATCAAAGCAACAATCAGAACTTGTAATACAAAGACACGTTAAAAAAAATGAAATACAAAATTGTTTTAACAATATCACTTTATTAAAACTTCTTAACTATGCACTCAAGGCCTTGCTGAGTTTTAATCATTGCACAGCTCAATACACTACAGAGGCTATTCTGGGTAAGTAGTATCTGTTGCTGCAACACTTGCACTGTGAAGTTACAGCCATGAAATGAGAGTCCTGTGTAGCTGCCACAGGTTATAGTAATATATAAATCATTTAGTCTGCTCTTAATTGAAAAGTGAAGCACCAAAACAAAGACAAGTAATCTGAACAATGGAGATGATTTTCTTAGGGCTAATTATGGCTTGCTTTTCCCAATTTATAAATAATCTTCTACTCATTCCCTAAATTTACAATGTGAGGTTTTAATTTATTCACACTACAGAAAATGCTTTACTGAGACAGCAAACAAACACATGTGGTCTGGAAAGCACAATTAACATATCCGACTGAACAAAATGTTACTTGAGTCCCCCGACTGTTCTAATATTAATGCTTCCCTTTGGACATCTCCAGCTTATGTGCAAATTCAAACTTAGGGACATTTAATATTATTCCATGTCACACTGCAACAAGGGACCACACACAGCGCATCTGTGCAGGTTAACCTGTCATAGTGCTTGGCAGAAACTGCCAATCCTTCTGTCTGTCCAGAGAGCGCAGCATGTTTCAGATGTGACGTATGTCTAACATACCGTATCGCATTGCTTAAGCAGCGTGCAGCTATACAGAATGACACACTTCAATCACATCCCCAGAGAAAAATGTCCTTGCAGCTGCTCTCTGTTACACAAGCCATTTAATCTACTTGGGACTTGGCACTGCTTTCCCAACAGAAGGGTACGTGTTCACATGCCAAGACATTTTTTGAGTATTCAGATTAGAATAGAATTTATGCAAATCACAGACAGGTTTATTTTTAGCCTACTTTCCATAGGAAGCAAGATATGCAATTACACTCTGCATAATGTCTAGGCCCACTAACCTATTTCAGTATGGAGTTTGGCAGGGCAGGAGTCCAACAAAGACACACTATTGACAAAGATGCTGCATGCCTGTTCTCCTTTGAGCAGACAAACCTGTGGGGTGACCATCCACCATGGAAAACAGAAAATGTTCCCAGCAGAGGTGTCCTCTAGCTGTGCCAGTGAGCAGCAGCGGGTGGACTGTCATAGCTGGACCTATAAACTAATTTACACAACAGCAAGTTGGGCTTTTAAATACCAGCCTCATTCTGAACATAGCTGCTTTGCACTGCCTGCAAGTATAACACCTCTTGTAACAGATCATTTCCATACACAAATGTCACCCAAGGGCATTTTAGTGGCTTCCCAATGCTACTTTCCCATGAGACCTCCCCTCCCCAAGGTCCTACCACCACAGAGCCCCTCTGAGCACAAGGGTTAAGGAGCAATTCCTGCTCCAAGAAACATGAGTCATTATACAACCTGCATGAAGGAATTAGAGCTTCCTGAAAACGGCTTTTCAAGGAGCCTGGGAAATCCCAGCACTGCTGCAGGATGGGCTGCAGCATTCCCAAGGGACAGCTGATGCTTAAGGCTGCAGATTGCACTGCTGTGACTCACCACACTCTGGAGGACTCTCAGGAACCTGGGATCACCAAGATCTACATGCCAGGGCAGCACTCCTCTGATCAAACCCATAGAAGTGCTGCGTCACAGCAGTATTGATTAGAGACATCTCACAGTTTAATTGGAAAACAATCCCTCACAGTGTTCACTGCACAACACGGGTAGTCAGTGAAATCACTGGAACTCCAGATGTGTAGCAGCCATGACTAATGTCAGTGCCTGACTCACACAGTTCACACGGCAATTCTACACCGAGGGATGCTTTACTCAGTCTGCTGCAACACCCAAGGGCCAGGGGAACACCAGTGTGCAGCACAGCATCCCACAAAGAGCAGAGACACTGATCCATGCTGATCTATCACACCCATGAATCCCTCTGGTGTCACTGCATGAACTCCAATTCTATTATAACCCAATTTTCCAGGGAAGCCTCTGTTTACAATCTTTATGA
>NW_005054566.1:618889-625729 GCF_000277835.1 Geospiza fortis | reverse complement strand
CCAGTTAATCATCACATAATATTAAAAAGTAAAGGAATTTCTGCTTGCACAAGATAGCCTATTATTTCATCACTATTCATTTAATAAGACTTATTTTTAGTTGTGGAACCCAGGATTTTCAATTACCTATGAAAGAGTGCTTTCTCCAAGGAGTACACATGTAAGGAGCTGGATGCCAGCAATAGAGGAATTGCTCAGCCTCTGAGATACAGCTGCTTTCTAGTGAAGTACAGGCATGCTGGACTTGCCCAGGCAGTGCTGGCACATCCCATCACAGCCCTTTCCTGAAGGAACACAGGTCACAGCAGCCAACCTGGCACAAATACACCAGAGGTGCTGACTGATGAGCTCCAAAGCATGTCTGGGAGTGGTGCAGGATCCTACTGACAGCCATGGCTCGTTCAAAGAGATGCCAGAGGTGCTCAACCTCATTATTTGGCACAGTCATTGGAATTTCTAACAAACCCAGACAGCTGACGGTGACAGACTTCTCATTACTGATGCAGCACTTAACCTGAAAAACCCATGCGCTTCCCCATCACGAGTTTGCAGGAAATATGACTAAAACCACTTCTAAAATCAGCTTGGCTGACCTTGGTGTGACTTACCAAAATACAGTCTGCTCTTCAGGAACACAGGTGGTTGAACTGATGCTGCCAATGTTTAATGTTCAGAAATTTCTTCTTTTTTCCTAAATTAATAATAATATTTCCGCATGCTGTGTTTACTGTTTTACATATGCCTCTGCCTGCCAAGGAATTGTCAACTAATCACCATGATATTCATTTTGTTAGCACACAGCTGGGTACTTGGTCTTGCAACATCTGTTTCTCAGCACTTCTTTTTCCTATCTATCCGTAGTTAGCAACAGAAGTGTCTCAACGGAGGATGTCAGTATGTGGAAAAAGAAGCTAGTAACCAACAGCTATTAAAACATAAACCTTCATATTAATAACCAAATCACAGAATCATAGAATATCCTGAGCCAGAAGCAACCAACAAGATCATGAAGTCCAACTCCTGGCTATGCACACAACCACTCCAATATAACAGCAATATGATGATCTCCTTTCAAGAAATACTTCTGCAATAAAGTGTTCAGACCACCTGCATTCAAGAAATTGACGGATTAAAAATGGGCAAATAACTTATTCATTAAAAGGACAAATTTGATTTTCATAATCGGAATTTACTGAACATTAAAAGAAAACTTTCTCTTTCCATGGTCAGATGTATAACAGATTCAGTTCTAGTTGGCATGTGTCAGTACTTCCTCACCTATGGAGAGGTCATTCCACATGGGGAACACCACAGCTGTATTTCCAATCATCTGTAACTTCAGAGTAAACTTCTTCCACTACTCTAGACAATAAACTAGAACTACTCAAAGCAGAGAAAAAGAACACGGGCAACAAATCCACAGTAACTTCGTTTTCATGCTATGATTTCCAGCACAAGCCATGTACAAACACACTTCAAAAACCTAAACCATCTGATTTTAGAAAATCCTGTAGGGCCATGGCTGTAGTCAGGGTACAAATGGTACAGGCACTTTGGCCAGCTTCAAAGATACCTACTAGCTGTTCTCCAAGTACAATAAATGACAAAATAAACATTTCAGCAGTGAACAAGAATCAAAGTCTAGAGAACAGGGCAGCAAACAACTGCTCCCCAGCAGACATATGCAACAACTGATATGCCATTAAATCTGGCTGGCTGATATGCCATTAAATTCAGTGATTAACTTGCACCAGTTGCGTTGGTTCAATTAAGACTGCCCAGGGAACTGCTGGAGTCGCCACCACTGGAGGTGTTTAAAAAACATATTGATTGAGGACATGGTTTTGTGGTGCTGGTTGATGGCTGGAATTGGTGACCTTAAAGGTCTTTTCCAACCTTAACAATTCCGCAATTCTATAACTTAATGTTTGCGCAGCCATGTTTGGCACAAGGTGAATGTTGTAAGCAAAATAATAATGCTGTCCAGGTCACGAGGCAGAAAGAGTCCTCAGTTACAATAACAGAAGTTTCAATGCATTCAGAGTGCAGTGCATTCCACTAGGGAAACTCGCCAACCAGCATCTGTATGGAGCTGTTTCCAAAGGCTGGAGTCATTTATATTTGCTTAAAGAGCTCACTAAATTAAAGACTGACACAGAAATGGAATCCTTGAAAGAAAGCACTTCAAATAAAGAGACAGCTTTGAAGGCAAAGCCAAATCCAATTTCTGTTCACAATTCGCAATCAACTAGAAGGCAGCTATGGCTGTGCAACCCAACAGGAACTAACAGCACAGAGCTTGCTCCTGAATGTATTGCATCATTCCGTTACTATCATCCTTGTCTGACCACACAGGATCTGCAGTATCCAATCTGAAATGCTCCACGATCACTAGAGCACAGAGTTTGTTACCCTCAGTAGATGGTTCTTTTTAAAACACTCCCTTTTCTCCTCACTTCCAGGACACACATGAACCTGAAGGTAAGAGTTTTAAAAGGCTATATTTTTATCTGAATACCAGTATATGTTATATATCAATTGACCAATGTAATAAAACATTCAGCTAGGCGATGAAAACCCATCCTGCACCTACAAGCATAAGAATTACATTGGACAAATCTGACAGCAGGCACCTGTCCTAACCACATTAATCATTTCACAAAACTGCGACTGGAATGTAGTCAAGACCCCTCCCAATTTTACTCTTCATATTGAGTCAGGATCAGTCAGCAATTACATAGCAAGCACTTGATTGTAACTAAATAAATCCATTTAAATTCCCAAACTCATTGTTCAGTCCCCATTGGCAGATCTACGGCAACAGCAAAGAAAAGGAAACAGACATCTTACTGTTCAAACAAAACACGGGATGAAATAGAGATTAGCTTGTCTTTACCTGCCAATTTAAATTCTTATTAAGAGACTTAACGAGGCTTTACCAGAGGCACTGTCAGACCTATCAGGTGAAGCCAAGGCTGTGCTATGTGTGCAGCACACCCTCACCCACCCAGCACAGGGCACCTGGAAGATTTATGGTACCGGGAGTGTCTGACTGGAGAGGGCCAACTGCATCATTTGTTATAAAAAGTAACAGTGCAAGTCCAGCATGCAGGTTAAGAATAGTCTTTGCACAGCAAAACTCCAAATATCCTCTGCTTCTTAACGTAATTTGCCACAGCACTGAGGTCCAGCTAAGTTTGCAGGCATCACTCAAATTTTCTGCGTTTGAACCAGATGCACATTGTTACCTTAAAAAGCAGATTTTATTTTTATCTACTCTTATTCGTTAAATAAGAAAAGCCTAGCACTTTGCATTTCGAATTTGAGAAAAGCCTTGCATTCAGCATTTAAAACTTAGACTGCCAAGAAACAATGAATGCTGAATCTTTTCAGATCACTGCAGTCTGAAGTGAACACCCAATTCTCGTGTCCCAATTTCAAAATCTTTAGATAACACCAAGTTCTGTCAAAGAACTGGGTGTTTTTTTGAAAACACTGTTTCTGTCTTTGCCATTTCCTTAATATCCAACATCTTTGCAGCCCCACACCAGGAAGAGCAGCAGACTTCTTAAGAATATAGTTCAAATAGAAAAAAAAAATATGCATTTGCCAAAAGGCAATAAATAAGGATTTCCAACAAATTTCCTGCCACCCAAAGGTAATTCAATAAAGCATAAAGTGACACAAGTCCTTTTTCTTTTTGCTGCATTTCACCCACTGTAAGAAACAGTTCACAGAAAGAACTTCCTCACGTAAAGGCTTTTTTACTATTCCTACAGCATGGCACTTCACATTAGAGATCGGGTTTTGATGTCTGAATGAAAGAATACCCTATTTTTAGCAGGCTTTTCACTGAGAGAACAATTGGTAGCTCTGAATACTTTCCAACTTCCCTGTGGACACACTACCCGCACTTGTGTACAAATACAGACTGATGAAAAGGTTAATGAATACCCCAAAGATCCCATCCTCCACTGCCCCCGACCGGCTGCCAATGTCTGATAAAAATAACTCCATTTTAAGCAGTGTCCAACACCACATTTTAATAGGGGCTCATCTACACAATAGTTTTCATGCTCCCTCATTTCAGGTTCCCTCCCTCCAAAAAGGCCAGAGAAAGTAAATAACCCCCTGCTTCGTACCAGACACACCTGTCTTGCCTGTATTTTGTTACGGAATTTGTGGTAAAATCTGACTGTGTCAAAATCTATTAAAGCTATGCAAATCACAGCACGGTAACAGAGTTTTCCAGCATCCATAGAGTTCCAATTCTCAGTATTTCAGATAAGGAATTGCTGGAGTAACACAAATGCTTCCAAGGCTTCTTTATGAGGCAAGTACCAGCTCCAGTGTCAGACAGCTAACAGCTGGAAATGAAGAGCTGTGCAAATAACTTACGTTTTAAAAAATGTGCTAAGAACATTGTTTCAACAATAAAAATACCTCTGATTTACAAAAAGTTGTAGCTTCAGGTTAAAAACCACAACTTAAGTTTAAATGAACTCAGGGCAGACTCTGAACCCACCAGATCTGACCAGCGCCCACCAACAGGGAGACACCAAAGGCCAACCGGAGCCGTGGCCACAGGGCATCTCACCTGCTGTCTGGGCTGCTCTGGGAGGAAAGTTCAAGGTTATTTCCAACTCAAGACACCCAAACGTGCATGTCAGCTTACAGGTGATGTTATTTCTTCACTCCTGTTGGCGCTACGCAGGGGCCCTGGGGCACAAAACAAGTCGTCATCATGCTCTCAAACACCTCCAGCGAGCTATTTACTATGGTAGAAAGATAACATGAAAAATTCAAATTAATAAGGCCATTCAGCCACCCAAACTAAGTCATAGTGAAGCATTCCCAGTGTGGTACCTTATGGCTAAGCCGACATATGTGACTTTTCTCCTAAGTTCCTCAATTCCATATCGATAAAGTGACAGGAGATTTAAGAGATTTATGCTATAAACCTAAACTTCATTTTGAATCTGGACACTTTAAAGAGGTTAAAAGACATCCTTGGCTGTGGAGGACCCACATATTCTGAAACATTTTGCAGAACAGAAAAATATACCACACAGTCCAGTGTAAATAACACTCACTTCACTGCATTTATTTGCTGTTCTGATGAACATTAAGAGTCCCGCCCTAATGAATTCCTTTAGGTACTAGCAGCTTCTCCTAATTAGCATTAATTAAAGTTTTCTAGCATCTCTACCTTCACCACAGAAGAGTAATTACTCACTGCTGCCGTACAGAGAGGGAAATAAAATCCACAGGATTAGTTTTTTTTAGAGTGAGTAACTAGGACAGAGAGGAAAGCCTGCAACTTAGAGTCAAGTTGCGCAGTCCGTAATTCCACAACACGACCAATACTTCAGGTCCTGGATTGAGTAAAACTGTTTTGCTACTGCCTGTAAATAAACCACTAAATAGAGTTTAATAACAGTACCCAGGTGTGTCAAGGACATAACTACTTGCCTTTTTCAAAATGTATAAGAGGACACAGCTCAAGCTATTACCTCAGCTGTTCTGCATGGTTTAACCCCCAGCTGCACACACCCATCCACAGTTCATACCTTATCTAGCAGGGGATACATTTTAAAAATACATTAGTTGTATATATGGCATATTATTGCCATGTGAAACAAACAGTACATGCGTAAGTGGCATCTGAATGTGTCAGATCTCAAGTCATAGAACCACAGAATCATCATAGCATAGTCTGGGTTAGAAATAATTTTTTTTTTTTTAAATATTGGGGTTTTTTTTAAACAGGGACCAACACTCGCTATGAAAGAAAACCACAGCAATTTTGTTGTCAAACTTATGTCATGAGTATTTTTTAGTATGACAAATACAATTCATTGAAGTTCACGTTCCAAACACCATCTTCCAAGGAAGCACTGTCAACTAGAAGGAAAGCCAAGACAGTATATCTTTCAATACATTCCTTAGTGCTGGAACACCACATTTGTTTACTTACTGGTATTTTCCCTTGATGGCACCCACAGAACCAAGCAATTTTCACAAACAAGTCCTCCCTGCACCAAAGCATTTCCAATCTAATCTCACTGAAAAGAAGATTAGTGAAATTACTGAGAGATAATAGTTGCAGCAACAGAGGTAAAAATACTTCCCTGGTACTTTTCGTCAGCTGATTTTTGAGGAATTCTTTAGAGCAATAAAGGATAAAACAAGCCATTAAACATAATTCCCAGGGCTCTGACTCTCTTTTACATAACAGGATTCTGAAATTCCTCCACTGCCCCCCCACAAGTACATGCATTAGGAGGAAATAATTTCTACAAACCTAAAACTTTAAGGCTTAGTTATTTCCTGATAGTTCTGTGGTTTTAGAGGAAATAAACTGGATGTTAATCCTCTTGCATTTAATGAATAGTACCAGCACACTCTGCTGCTTTTTGCTGCAACAAGGTCACGGCAAACCTGGTGTACAACCAAAGCAAAGTTGCATTTCCAGTCAATGAAATCTCAAAGAGGGGGATGGCTTAAGTGGTTTGGGTGTTATTGTTGTCTATTTGGGAAAAAAAATTTGTGTCAAAATAATTTTTAAATGCACAGAATTAAAATCGTAGAAACATTTCATAGGTTTTTCATAGAAATAACTTAGAGGAGGGAAGTACTTAATCAGCATATCAACTTACACCAAGTTCAAATTATTTATCAATGGGTTTGTGCTTTGTTTTTTAATAATGTCAGCAAAAGAAGTAAGTTACATACATGCACCTCTATACTCAGTTGCAGGACAAAGCTGGTAGGCAAAACCAGCTGCACACCAGAAACGTGCCAGACACAGCACATGGCCCTCACTTCTGCTTCACTTAC
>NW_005054566.1:609016-618848 GCF_000277835.1 Geospiza fortis | reverse complement strand
TCTTATATGAAAACAGGCACTTCTGCTTTGTGTTTCAATTAGTTTTTAAGAGAGTGATTTAAAAGAGTGATTTTCCTGCCCAGACTCACTAAGTTTTAAGCTGAACATCCCTCCTCTGATATATGTTGTGCATCCAGAACCCACAGCGCACACCCAAAACACCATACATGCTTTTTCCTAAAGTTTGACTAAACTATAGCAACTACTGAAGGGACACAATACTTTTACAGGGATTACTAAACTAGACAGCAAACCACTCAGTCATCTAAAGATCACATAATAGAATCCTGAAAGTGTTTGGGTCAGAAGAGACCTTAAAGCTCATCTAGCTCCACCCCCTGCCATGGGTGGGGACACCTTCCACTAGACCATGCTCAAATACATACTTCATTTTCTTATCTTCAAGTTAACTTTGTGAAAAACACCACATAAAGAAAAGCATGAGGTTGCCTATCTGCTGCTTTGTCTATTTCGTTATAACTTTTACTAATAGTCTTAACCACCACAGGAATTTCATTCTCAATGACTTACAAGACTATGTTCTTTATACATAAAACCAAAACAGGTAATTTTTTCTTAGAATACCAAGAATTAAAACTCATTTAATTATTTGGATTCACCCAGTTGCCTGACTTCATGAACTAAGACAGACATATTTACAAATAACCTAACACCTACTCAAATACCTTAAACCCCATATTTTAAATTTCTTTCTGGGAATATTTTTGGTCATTTGCCAGAAGCCGCAGCACTGTCAGACACCCTGCAGCAGTGGGTCCCAGCTTGAAGCCATTGAAGACCGAGATGCCCCAAGTGACTCTCACGGTGTTAATTGAAATATTTAGGAGGAGCAGACAGATTTCAAGCAGGCTTAAGTTTGCCACACAAAACTTGGTGACACTGGAAAATTCAGATAAATAAGTTGAAAGTTACTGCTCCAGGGAAAAAACCACTTTCTATCCTAACAGTACTTCCACGAACAACTTAATTTAATAAACTACATCACTGTATCCAACAGTAATTAAGAAAACGCCTCAGAGAGAATTTTTTCTCTCATCTCTTCTTTCAGCAACATGAAAGAGGTATTTTTAATATCTTTCTTCTACCTAAACACAATGCTGGTGTTTATGCCACTGTGCCCTGCTCCTACCTTGGCTGGAGGACTGCTGAGAGGGCAGTGATGGTTCCAGCTTCTCCCACCAGTGCCAGAGACAGCCCTGGATAGTCCCAGCCTTACCAAACCAACCCAGTTTTGTACTACTACAACTGTGGCTGTAGTCAGATTTTGTTAGGCTCTCACATCAGGGCAAACTAGTCTGGATTTCCTCTTCACTAGCTCCAAATGCACTCGATGTAAGAAGAGAAATACTAACAGACAATTCACATGACCACATTAACCTTGTTAATTGCCTCTACCACCTTTTCTGAAGAATACTTCATTACCGTTTTGATGGAAAATGCATTTCCAGATTCCAAAACCCAGAATACTGCTGATATTCATATAGCACCCTCAATCCATATTCATCAGCCACCAGCTGCCAGGCTGATTGTATTTATTACCAAAGGTAATAACGAAACCACCATTCAAGTGCACCATGATCTGATAGAACTACAGTTCAAGCTTTACTTTTTTTTTTACAAGTAACTGAAGAGACATGACAATTCAGAACTTAAATGATTTCACTTTTTAACTCTATCTCGGGAAAATAATTTACAATTGATCGAGTTATACGAACTACACTATTCAGCAAGTGAAGAGCGATATAGGATGGATAGTAAACACACTAGAGATTTCCAATTTGAAGAAGTTGCATTCAACTGAGAACAATCACCAATTCATAAAAAATTACAGGCTTGAGACTCATACATACTGAAAAGTAGCTTTAAGCAAGCTTTTTTAAATGTAGCCCTGAGAACATACTTTAAAAGCTTCCTGTCAGAGTTACAACTAACAACCTGGCTGTGCTTTGCAAACAGAATCACATTTCTACACAAAACCATTACTTTAACAGGTTGCATAAGCACAGTGATATAAGCCTGAACAAAAGGCTTTGCTGTGATTGTGTATCATTTTGAAAGCTGCACCTGGACTAATGGCAGAACGCGGCTGTGTGTAACTACTTGCATCTGCACCTTAAACAACTGGGGACAGCTTTACAAAGGTTTTACAACCCCCTTGTCACCATTAACGCCTTTAGTGTCTCCTTGACAAACACCCCTCCTAAGATACCACCCTTTCCACCTAAAGTACTTGCTCCTGCTTTTAAAGCTGATCAGATTGGAAGCCACGTTATCCAGCTTCTGCTGAAATAACACCTGGGAGAAGATCCCGTTTCCATCATGACCCACAGAGGGTCCAAAAAAAGACCAATTTAACACAAATTCAAACACCAATTAACAACAGAGATGACAAATTACTAGTAATTCTGATTTTTGTTATGATGTAGCAGATCAACACAAGTCTGCAATCTTCCTATTGCATTTTTCCTCTCACCTTCTGTTCAGCAGAACTACATAAGTAATTTACTCGCAAATACAAAGAGCTCCTATTCCTCTGAATTCAAATCTAGTATTCTCCAGAATACAGTTGCTTCGAAGAAGAAAATGGTTCCCATTCAGGAAACAAGAAGCAATTTAACGAACAGCCCATGAACACAAGAAGATACTTCTTAAAAGGATGCATTGTGAATTAAAAACAAGAACCAGAAGAATGAATTTAAAGATCTTCAGAGCAATAATGAAAACTAGAATAATTTTTTCACCTGTCAATTTAAATGTACAAGCCTTGTCACATTTTAAGATTCTTTTAAGTTTTGCAGCTGAAAAATAACTTGAAGCAATAATAAAAGAGCACAATGCATAGCAAGTTATATGAGTATCACTTGCTTACTTTAGGAAGTTTTCAAAAAGACTGTTTAGTTTCAAAGTGTCTTTGCTTTATCAAAGCAAAATGAAACTTCCTTTAAAAAATTAAGGATATTGTATCTTCTGAGATAAAAAAGGCAATTTTCTACAACTGACTAGCAGTTCATTAAATCCAGACAAGAACTGAAGAGCCATACCTGGACAAAAGTCATTGAGATTAAATCTGCTGTTGAAATCATGACTTCTAATAAAGGTTCATCTTTAGTTCATTCTTGACTTCATTCACAGATAAAAAACTCTCCTGCCATTGCAGAGTAGCATCAAAATTACTCTTCAGTGATTTTAAGCAAGATCTCTGCTGGTATGGACATCTAAGGTTGGTGGGCGCTCAGTAAAAACCCAACATAAACATATATGAAAGAATTTCAATTGAAACTGTCTACTAGCACAAGAAAAGTTCTTTCCAGGAATATCTGAATACAAGTACTTGATTATACAGTCCTGATGAAAATCTGATTCCCCTAAAACAGGGGATCCAAAGAGGTGGGTTTAAAGAACACAGACAGCACCACCTGCCCCACCACCAGTTCCAGATAAATGCACTATCCTACAGGGTCTCTCCTGAGAGACATCAAAGATGGAAACAGAGAAGAAAACCGTTCTCCTGATAGGAACAACAAAGTACAAATTAGTCGCAAAAGCCACATGAGGCCTCCTTATCATCTGAAATGACCACACCAAGAAAGAGCAGAATCATTAGAGGGCATCGCTGGTGCGATCATTACCACAGCATTCATCGGAGTAAAGTTTAAACAAGGAAGTATGTGAAAGGGAAAGGCACTAGGGTCTTGATCAAGAGTACATTTATACAAAGAGGAATATTAGAAGCATGATTATAAAGTACATGAACATCCTAATACCCAGTGGTAATAGTGCTTAATAGTCCTCTGCATCCATACATTTAATGTGCAAGCTTTTTGTGCAAGGCAGCTCCCAAACTGATATAGGACAGTTTTAGAGAGACACCAGCCTCCAGCAGAAAGCATTTCCCCTTCTGTTTTCTTTATCAAGACAGCATCATCTGATGAAACTGGGATACCTCCATTCATTCCAGCGGACCTGTATGCTCTAGGCTTTTTGTAGCATGATTAAATGACTCAAGCTTTCCTCTGCAGTCCAGAACAGGTCAATTCCCCACTAACTCTCAAGCAGGGAGGGCAGTTTCCCACAGCAGCACTCTGTAGCCTCTACCCAACACCCACCAAGGGCTGTGGGACCTAAACTGGATGCACAGCTCCTTGGGCTTCCTGAGTAACACATTCCTCTCTTCCATCATAGAGCTAGACCACTGCCAGCTTCCACAGAAACACAGAATTAGGGTAAAGCCTTTCCTCTGAGAGACAAAATTATCCTAGTGTATGTACTCTGATCTCTGTTTCAACATGGCACTTTTAGAATTCATCCAATTTTGTGGAAATTGCCAGGGAGTGTGGCTTGCCTTCCTCTCTGCCTTAATTGCTACACATGCAAATGTTTACCCCCATATGGAGGCTTTGTGCCTACCTCAAGCACAAGAGGAAATGTAAATGAGCCTCAGATACTTGGCTTCAAATATTGTGTCTCAAGTGCTGAATCCTGCTCCAAGTCACTGGATTTGTCGCCATTTTCATTCATTCTGCATCAGAGAAAGGACTCCCCACCATGCACAAACCAAGTCATAACATTCCCATTAACTCCTGCTGGTAACAGAGGCATTAGGAATTCATCATAGTCATGTGAAAAAATGGATCCAGCAATAAGTTGTCTTTTTGAAAGCTTCTATTACATTTTGATCAGGAAAGCTCTTTGGGAAGGTAAGGCCACAGACCTAAAAAAAATCAGTTTGGTATGAGTACATCCACCTGTCAATCCTCTCCTCCTCTGCACTAATGTTTGTAATTCACATAAAGCAATAGATCTGAAGCACTTAGAGGTGTCACATCACAAAACTGCAGACAATGGTTGAGTGCACATAGAGCAGCAACACATCTGCTTTGGACTGGGGTGTACTGAACCTACTGAAAACTGCATGAAGGACTGGAAAAAGATCACATCAGTTCTGTCAGTATGAGCTGGGATGTCCTCCACGTGTTCCACTGGAAAAAAAAAAATCAAAGTACAAACTGACACTCGCCAGAGGCCAGGCAATCCTGACTGGAGACACAAAATAAATGCACCAGCTGGAGGAAGAGCTCCAGCCACAACTGAACAGAAAACTATAGGAAACAAGACTATAGGAAATCACGGTTTAACAGCTTCAGGAGCACTGAAAAAAAAGTTAACCCGAAGAAGACTTTTCATCCTTTTACATCTTGCTGCATTTTTTGATTAAAGATCAGTTTTGACACAATGGAGCCAAGGTGCATTCACTCCAAACCCAAGGAACCAAACTATGTGCTCTGGAAACATTTCTCAAGTGGAAGAGCCCTAAGACTCTGCCCATTTCCTCCCACATCCTCCTTATAGTGGCCATGAAAGGATAGTAATTGACACAAAGTAGCTGTATTCGTCAAAGACCCTTAATCTGGAAGGAGAACACATTCCTTCCTACATAGTATCTAGCAACTCAGCCTGTAGAAAGACGAACTTGTAGAGATATCAATAGTTTTTCTTACTTTAAGTCTCCAGTCTAGTTTTGGTGTATTTTAGTTACCATGCTGCTGTGAAGAAAGAAGGCACCCAGGGTTGTCCTGATGAGTATTTTAGCAATCCCATTTGAGCATACAAACATCCTTCTGCCCTAATTCTGAATCATCATAGAATCACCATCCTAAAATGGTTTTAGGTTTTAAGGGACCTTACAGACCATCCAGCTTCAATCCTCCCACCACAGGCAGCAATACCACCCCTAGATCAGGTTGCTCAGGGCCCCTGAATATGCATGCAACCATAGATTTTATACAATCACAGAATCACAGACTGATTTGGGTTGGAAGGGACCTTTAAGACCATCAAGGTTTTACGCCGCAACCACATTTCTCCAATCTCTGTCCAACCTGACCTTGAACACTTCCAGGGATGGGACAGCCTGGACAACTTGTTTCAATGCCTCACCAGCTTCACAATAAAGAATTTTTTCCTGATATCTAATCTAAACCTACTCTCTCTCTTCCAGTTTGAATCCATTCCCTTTTGTCTTATCACAACTTGTGCTTCCAAAAATATCCATCTTTCTTGTAGGTTCCTTTCAGGTACTGGAAGGAAAGTAGATACCTACAGAGGATGAACTTAGCACTCAAATACCATGGATATGACTACAACATTCTATTTCACTAATGGAAATAGAAGACCCTGCAGCAGCACTGGCCAGTTACAAGGGTAATACCCTAATCCAAGTAATGCCAGACAGGGAAGGTCCTTGAGTACACAGCAGCCATTGTTTGAATGCATGTAAGCAGGCAATTAGCTGAAAACCAGCACTACCCAAGCACGGCTAAAATACAAATGGACTCATTAGGATGAGCTGGCCCCTGGCAGCTTGCGTGCACATCCATACAGATATCCCACTGCACAAGCTGCCCTAGCTCTCTGTATGGCTGCTTTGCTCATCTAATCAAGATGATAATGATAAACTACACATAAACAGAGGTATGGTTATCAGCTCAAAGTTCCTCTAGAATTTAAGTGTTATTTAGACAGCTTAGATCCCAGCATCAGTCCCAAGTGCCACTGTCAGAGTACTCAACACTGGCCTTCCACAGACTATGCTGTGTCAATCCCTATCCATAATGGACCTGTGGATTTTCTGGCTAGTCTGCACACACCTGAGACCATCCTCACATGGGACATGATACTCAGCCCCAGCACACTGGTCTTGTTCTCCCTCCTCAGCTAATCAGGTTGGACATTAAGAAGAACTTCTTCACAGAACAGGTGATTGAGCATTGGACTGGCTGCCCAAGGAGGTGGTGAAGGTGGTGTTTAAGAAAAGACTGGAAGTGGCACTTAGTGCCATGGCATTGGTTGACAAGATGCTGTTAGGTCATAGGTTGGACTTGATGATCTCAATGGTCTTTTCCAACCTAGTTGATTGTGTAATTCTGTAATAAAGACAGAACAAAAATGGGAAGGACAAATTTCTTTATCAACAAAATGGTCCATCATTTGTGATGTGCAGTTAACAGATGGCGTTCAAATTAACATTCATAACGTTCAAGTGTCTTATCAAACAAGCCTAAACAGCATTTTGAAATTTCCATTTAAAATTTTCTATGAGCTTGCAAGAAGTATTACAGATTTTACTGCTGTCAACTAAAGCTGTTACTGCCTTTAATGAGGGAGTGACTATATCATGACTTGAACTAAAGCAGTCCAGATCCTGCTGCCCAAGGTCACCAGGTCACCTGCACAGACTTCACTTGGAAGATGGAGCACCAAACTCACCCTTTAAAATGTACAGGCAGACTGTGAGCATCAAGACCTTAAAAACACCCTACAATTCAGATTCAAGGAGACAAATCCCTCACTGTCAACCCCTGACACTGAATCCCCTCAGACTTCTGTCCCAATAGCACCCAAGCCTGAAGAGCCATGGGGCACACAAAGGTCTGCTGGCAGAACACTCCATGCCTTTCAAATGATGGTTTCAGTTTTGACTGAGGAAAATCATGAAACACAGGACCTCGAAATGCAGTAATGCAATTACATGTCCTTGAGAATTCAGACATATTATGTGCCTACCAGGGACCACTAGCTCCCGGCCCTCACTCCCTTCACCTCAACCACCCACATGGTCCCACGGACCTTCCCAGACGCCTTCCAAAACTTGGCAGGTTTGGATAGCTCTGGATCAAAAGGGAAGCCAAATTCAAAGTCATCGGTCTTCATAGAGAATGCCTTGTCAACAGCTTTCCTAATTACATATACCCTGACTGGAAAACTGCCACTGAGCAGCTGCGGCAGCCTTGCAAAAAACAACCAAAAACCAGTATGTTTTAAAATACCATATTCAAGGACACCAAATCTAACAGAGAAAAGGACTACAAAAATTATCTGATGTGGTACATATGTTCCAGTATAGGAAAAATTGCTGGATCTGAAGATTCAGTTTTATCTGTTCCAAAAGTTACATAAAATCAGCACAAAAATGCTACTTCTCTTTGTGCAATTCACCAGCACTGGGTTTACAAGCTCCAGATGACTATGCTAAACAGCACAGGTCCTTACAAGACTCCAGCAGCAGTTTTCTTCTATTGAAAAAACCATTCCTCTGTTTTAACCAGTTACTAAGCCACAGGAGAATTCTGCTCTTGTATTTTTGGCAGCTACACTGCCACACCATGCTCACTCAGCAAGATCTTCATCCAAGTCAGTGATACCTTACTGAAAGCCTACTTGAAAATCCACCTCACCAAAATACTCAGATTTGATTAAACCAGCCAGTGAAACCAGCTCACTCTCCTCATTAAGTGGTATTGGTTCACATCTCCAATATTCTCCTTCTCTTCTAAAACTCAAATTTTAATCAACTTGCTGGAATCACCAACCAGCCTCTGTTGATCTTCTGGATCCTCTTCTCATCAGTACTCTATATTGCCCACTCCTATTCCTTCCGCATCACCCAGAATTTAAGGAACAGGTAACATGCTACTATTAATACTTGATACCTGGAAGTCCTCATGAACATCATCTGGCTCTTGCCATTTTCTACTTTGCTAATTTCAGCAATTTCTTCTAAATCTTTTCTGGCAGTTTTGACAGTTTGACATTGCTGCTATAGAAATTCCCAGCACAAGAAAATTCCTATTTTCCTCCATAGGAAACACAAGAAATCCCTTTGATCTATAGTTTCATCTTCCACAAGCTTTCTCTTTTAAGAAGAGATTATTTTCTATCTTAAACAATTTGTCCCTCTTTTTAAAATCCTCTTAGTTCACATCTAACTTTCAGCTGTTTGTTCTTTTCCATTTTCTCCCTTCAGAAAGGATTTCCAATTTTGTAAATTAGGACCTTTTTCAAAACCTACCAGGCTTCTGTAGGTGCTTTTAAGATGTGCGTCTGTTTCATTTTTTTGATTGTTGTTTTAATTTAGCAAGTCATATGAATCAGGACCAACAGCACAGTCTCTACATAGAAGACGACTTTCCATTAGTGGTCAAACAGGGAAAACCTGACTTAAAATATGTATTACATGAAGTCAAACGGCACCCAGCAATTACCAAAGAAGAACAAGACAAGTGTTCAGCAAAGAAGCTCTATGAGAAATACTATAGACCCCAATCATAGGGAGTCTATAATAGAAATACTGATATCCACTGGGATTCAGAGAAAAATATTTTTTCCCAAGACACCTTCATATAATGCAGCAGGCTCACATCTAGGTTGCCTCACCAAGAAAGCAGTAGGTATCTCTGGAGCTCATGAATTAACTCATGCAGCTGCAGGTGCCACTATTCAGCATTAATTTGACATTTAACAGGCACGTTGATAAATATGATTTTACCACAAGCATTAGTTAATTGAAGTGTACTCAAAAATAATACAAATCTGTGGAAAAAAGAACAGCCGGAGTTCGTTCTCAGAGCTTTTATCTCTGCCAAATGGGAAACCAACAGGATGAAGCGATGGCAGTCCGGTGCTCCATCCCGGCCATTCCTCAGCCACCCTCGACCTCTGCAAGCAGCGGATTATATAAACACCACGGAAAGCACTTCCTGTACCTCCGAGAGGAGGACGCAGGCACCGGACCCTCCGGGGGCCATTGAGTCACCCGGAGGCCCCCGAGGGTCACACCCGCACAAGCACTGCATCGCGGCGGCGCCAAGCCGGGCATTCCGGGCGGGGAGAGGACCCTCGGGAGAAGCCACCGGGACGGGACGGGGGAGCGAGCACCGTCCTGGGGCCGCCCCGGGACTCCAGGACCGCCTCCCCCCTTACATCACCCCCCTCGGCAGTGCCGCCTTCCCGAACCCGCGGAACCTTTCCCAGC
>NW_005054566.1:597196-608443 GCF_000277835.1 Geospiza fortis | reverse complement strand
CCCGGGACACGCTCCTGGCGCGGGGCTGCCTGTCACAGACCGTGCGGTGCTGGGCCGGGCCCGGCCGGCCCGGGGCGGGGCATGTAGGGGGCTCAGACCCGGCCCCGCCGGGACCCTCTAGGAGCTGCGGCGCGTTCCGGATGTGGCCCCCTGCTCCGGAAAGAGCCCCTCAGGCAATCCCCGCCTAGGCCGGGATATCCCCTCAGCCAGGAGTTCTCCAGCCAGCGCCCGTTGCAGCAGGGTCCCCTCTCAGCGAGGGCTTGCGTTGTGTAGTAATCTCTCCTCAGCCAGGAGGTCCTCAGTCAGTGCCCATCCCAGGCAGGGTTTCCTGTCAGCAAGCATCTCTTGTCAGGATCTCTCCTCAGACTGGAGCCCCCCTCAGCCAGGGCCTTTCTCAGCTAAGAGCTCCCAGTCAGCTCCCACCTAAGGAAGAGTTTACCTTCAGCCAGGGTCATCCCTTAGCCAGGAGACCCCCTTGGCAGCTGGGTTCGAGACAGGTGCGAGAGCTGAGATGGGGTGTGCATGATTCGCTCTCATGTTTGCACTTAGTGCCTGCACAACCAGACAGGCAGAGACACCACTCCCGTGTATTCCCAGCATTCCCATGGCTACTGCCACTGGAACCAGTTGGTTCAAGGTAGCTTAAGCACCTCAGGCCAAAGCAGAGCTCAGAACAGTGGGTACGATTTAAATATAAACAGATGCAGATACTTTTTCAACTGGAAAACACAAACCCAGTGGGTTTTCTCTTCACACGAGCCTGTTTATTTAGCTGTGATTCACAAATATATTTAGCTGTGTCACTCACGTATAAAGAAGTTCTTCTTCATATTCAGGTGGAACTTCCTGTGCATCAGTTTCTGCCCATTGCCTCTTGTCCTCCTGTTGGGCACCACCAAACAGAGCCTGGTCCGTCTTCTTGGCAGCCCTCCTTTAAACACTTATAGACATGGATGAGCTCCCCTCTTTGTCACCCCTTCTTGAGGATGAACAGGCCCAGCTCCCTCAGCCTTTCCTCATAAGAGATGCTCCAGCCTCTTGATCAACTTTGTAGCTCTAAATTTAATGACTGGGAATGGTCTGTGCTGGGAGAAAACCCCAGCTAATGGGTGTCACAGGCCAGCTCTCCTCTGCATGTGGAACTGACTGGCAAAGTACGCTAGTCATCCATTTATTAGGAATGTCTGAAGCTATTGGTTTGGTGATGTTTTATAATTTTTACCATCCATTCAGCCATTTCTCTCCACTTGGGTGTGTTTCTGATCATCACCCACTAAAATCCTTTGTTTGACCTTCCCCTTGCTGTCAGCCTCCTTCACCAGCAGTGAGTTAGTGTCTGTAAGCGGTTCATCTCTGTCAGTGGTTTTGCATCTTTAATAGGATATGAAATATCTGCAGCAGCCCTGTCAAGTTTTATAACCCTGTTCACAGGGATTTGGGATAGCTGGCGTGGTCCAAAAGCCTGTCCCAGTCTGTCTCATAAAAGTAATCCCCAGCACCTCTCTGATTCCGGCTCCTTTTCAGCAGTCACTTTCTCTCTCTTCACTGAATATCAGCTGCTTGAGCAGCCTGGGGAAACAAGGAGGACCAGTCAGAGCTCACAGAGCAGCACTCCTAGCCCTCTATGTCTGTGCACAAACTTCTCTGGAGAATGCCAGAGGAAACTCAATTTTCTTGAGAGTTGATGCCCACTCCTGTCAGTCATCACCTCCCAGCCTGAGTCCTGCACATGAGGTCTGAGCTGTCTTTCACAGACACCTTGAAACATCTGAGTGGACTGGAACCAGTGACAGAGGATTAAGGGCGTTATCCTGCCCTCTCCAGTTCCACTAGCCCTACTGACAGAGGAGAGGGGGTCTGAGCTGCAACAACACACTAACAATTCTCTTGACTTCTAGAAAAGAGGATGAAGGAAGAGCAGTGGAGTGTTAGGAAGTGAAAAACAAGTCTCCTTCCCCACCCCTACATTTGGAGGGAGCACTAGGGTTACCTGTGTGTGCATCAGTCCTCTCCTGGGATCATTCCCTAGTGTTTGAGGTGTGATTTCAGACTGACACAGCCAACCTTTCTTTGACTGCTATTGACATCACTGACTTCATCACTTTGTCGGTCTTCCAACTGCTTGTACCTTCCAGAAAGCCTCATTTGAGCAGATCAGCCTTGCCTAGCATAAGGATGACTGCCTTCGTTATTCTGAGCAACAGCTCATGCAGATCTGGTTACATTACTTGTATAAATCTATATGATTAATACATTTCTTGTCTTTCCATGATTAGTATTTAAGCAGCAGCATGCAAGGGTTTACACAGAGTTATTTAGAAAAGAATGTCCCCATTCTTCTTTTTGCATGTTAATAATGTAGCTAGAGTCTCAGTAGATCTGTCATAAAAAATATTATCAAAGGAACCAAGATAAGTGCAGAATTATTTGCTGTTTAGAAAATCCAGACACATCACAGAAAGCAATAATAACACAAAATAACTTTGATAAAAGTTTTACAGAGAGAATTTTTACAGCCCCAGCTGAAATTACATCTCATGTTGAATAAGCTGCTTACAAAGGCTTTAAGTTAATTTACATTTTAGTACAGGAAGTAGAATAACGCACGCTGACAGAAAAAAAGTTCACCTCAAGGCAGAGGTCACCCAGCTCTGGCCACAATAAAGGCAGAACTTTGGAAAAAATATACACCTGGGGTCCAGAGGTCCCTTGGGTTGGGGCTGTACATGGCAACTCACACAGAGCTCCCCATGCTTGAAATGTAAAGGTCTCCTTATTTTCTGTGACTTCCACAACACTCTTGCTGAGAGGTGCCATGGCTGAGCATCCTCTGAGAAATAAATTTTCTTCCCACTGCACTGTGTCCAGTTCTGGATCAGGTTCCTGCCTTTCGGCATGGTTTTCAACACATTGCAGAGGCAGTCTCAGAACCAGAGCTTATGTACAATGTCACCATTCCTCTGAGAACACTGGTGACATTTTTCGTCCTGCATCGGCCAGACAAAAATCCTCCCACTGCATTATGACATCCATAATTCTGGAGCTCTTGTCCTATTATAATTTAGTTATTAAATTATTGCTCTAAATACAGGGAGAGTTTTTCTAGGTTCTTTTTTCTCCTGGCAGAGTTTGTACAGCAACACATGTCACTGTAGCCAAAACTGGATTAATATTGCTGGGTTTTGTTAATAAGTTATTTGCAAAGGACTGTTTGGGAGTAAATGGGATCTAATAGAAGCTTCACAGGTTTCCCATTATACTCCACTGTTATCATTTAGAGGCAGCTTCTTTTGTAGTCATTAATGAATAATGACAATATGGTAATCTTCAAAGCTCACCATTCCAGCACCAACCTTTCCTCTGACTTATAATGAAGATGTTAAAGTTAATTTCCCTCTCACAAAGCAGGGACTTTTCTTTCTTTGCTGATGCATCTGTTTTAGTGATATCACTTCTCAACTCCCACTGCTGGGCTCAATCTCACTGAAGGATGAGGGGAGGGAGTACACAGTACTTCATCTTTCAGTGTCAGCCCTCAAAACCAGTTTTGCAAAAAAAAAGAGAAAAAGAGCCTATCCTGTTGTTAGATGTGTCCTGCTTGTGGGTTTTGGACACTATTTGTTATTGACAAAAGGGTCAGGAATCATAAAATCATGAAATCATTTAGGTCAGAAAAAACCTTTATGACCATCAGGTCCAACCATTAACCCAGGACTGCCAAAGCCACAACTAATCCTTGTCCTCAAGTGCCATATCTACATATCTTTTCAATCTCTCCAAGGATGGTTACTCCACCACTGCCCTGAGCAACCTGATCCAATGATGGACAACCCTTTTGATGAAGAAATTTTCCCTAGTGCCTCATGTAAACCTCCCCTGGTGCAGCTTGAAGCTATTTCTTCTCATCTTGCTGCTTTACTTGGAAGAGGAGAGAATCATTTAGGTTGGAAAAGACTTTTGAGATCCTTGAGTCCAATGTTAGGATCTTTCACTGATCTTCAGAGTATGGTGTGATGCTTTTCATTTTTAGGTGAATGAAATAAGATCCCTTAGGCGAAGCTGTGCTCCCTGCATGTTAGACATGCTGAAATGCTTCCATACAGCAGCCTTTTGATATGTCTGACACCCAGACTCACACTGGGCCTGCCTAAGTGTCATCCTCAAGAATGGCCTCGTCCCTTTAAACATTCATGTGCTCTTGCTTCTGCTCATGTATTTTTATTACTAACAGGTTTCCCAGCTGATAACACAGCAGTGAATACATTATTCAGCCTGGATTGCTGACTTTACTGCTGGCTGTCTCCATTACAGCAACATCCTCCAACACTTATGGGTAGGGATCTCAAGATTCATCTGAGCGTCCTGGCAGAATGTGGCTGATGCTGCAGGGCTTAGTGGGGAAAAGCAATGGGATGGGACCAGAGCCAGGGATCTCTGTCCAGACTCCACTCACAACACCGGAGCACACAAGCCCAGTTCCTCCAGTCCCCTGTGAGCCCCAGGAGGTGCAGGGGGAGGCAGGCGACACTTCTTGTGGCTGAAGTGCCACTTGTGCTTCTTCTATTACATTACAGAGCTGCTACAACTGTGCCACATTCCTTTCCCTCTTCTTCCACATCAACCATGAACTGAGCAATTACCTCTGAATCGCACAGGGGGGCTGTGAACCTTAATTAATTTGTGGGTTTCAGTTCTTTGTGCTCTCAAAATTCAGTGTGTTTAATTCCTTCATTACTTCCCAGTTAGTAGCATTGTTTATTTGAGTCAGGGTAGTTCCCACCAAGACTGTGCGATGGTGGGTTCCCAATTCCACATGATATGCTGGGCAGGCACAGACTCCCTGTCCTCCCTAACACTAACTAAAGCAGGAAACAATTAGGAACTATAAGGAAGTAGTTCTTCCCTGGGAGGGTGCTGAGGCCCTGGTAAAAGGTGTGGCTGGTGAAAGGTGGCCCTGGTAAAAGGCGGCCCAGAAAAGCTGTGGCTCCCCCATCCCTGGAAGTGTCCAAGGCCAGGTCGTACATGGCTTGGAGCCACCTGGGATAGTGGTAGAGTTTCCTACCCGCGGCAGGGGGTTTGGAATGAGCCTTTAGGTCCCTTCCAACTCAAACCATGATCACCCACCAGTGGGCCTGGGGAGGCCCTCCCCACGTGGATTTGTGTCCCTGCATAGCTGTAGGTTGAGGAAAAGATGCAGGAGCGTGGCCATACCTGAATGCACTGTCATCCATGTGGAAGAGGAATCCGTATTCGATGAGTGGGGTGATACAAGAGGAAACTGAATTGCAAGCAGCCTTCATGTCCAGCTGCTTACAGAGACCAAGCAAGACAAAAATTAAACAGGCCATTAAGCAGCCCTCCAGTGGATTAACATTTGTCTGTCTCGCTTACACTGCAGGATTTCAAAACTCCTTTGAAGTCTGCATATTAGAAAATCACTTTCCAAGCCACATAACTTTGAGGAACAGCTGACTAATCCTTTAGGATTTAATGAGGTTAACTAACATGCACAGTTTTGTAGGGAGCTATTGTTTGTATTTTGGTAGCAAACATGAAAAACAGTAATGTTCTGTAAAGAGCCATAATGGAAGCATGGCATCATTTTGGTAACTTTTGTAGAAGATTTAATTTTCTTCATAGAGCACAGGCTGGGCTTCTGATCCTGTTCAATTATAACAATTAACAGTTAACAGAATTGTTTGCTTTTAACTCTCACTGAAGTCAATAGGATTACAGTTTTCTGTTCTCCAGATCAGTTTATGGTTCTGTAGTTTCTTCTCTGACTCTTCAGGAACCCTGTCCATGGACTGGCAGAACATCAGTAGTGTTTTCCAACAGCTGGGCTGGTGGCAGGGGTTGCCCAGCAGGGGTCTGGCACTGGAGTCACATCCCACTGTTTGCCCAGCAGAGCCCAACTCTGTCCCTGGCAAGGTCTGGCACTGAGCCCTTCCCCATGTAAGCTCCTGGAATAATTATAGAATAGAATCATAGAATCATTAAATTTGGAAAAGACCTCCAAGATAATCAACTCCAGCCTTCTCCATTTGGGAGGTTGGTTGTAGACTACTTGTGCCTCAGGTACCTCAAGACTGAACAATCAACTTAATTTGGTATTTACAGAACACCAAAGTTGCATGTAACAAGCTGACACATAAATTCATTAGGATGCAATTAACAGCAATCAGAATGTAGGCTACTCAACTATTTTAGCAAGAACGCATAATTAACTGCAGGTTCATGTTGAATGCTGCCTGGTGCCATGAAGCAGGTTCCAAGGATTGTCTTGCATGGATAAACACAGCAGCGGGGCTTTTCCCAGAGCACAGCCTCTGGCTGAGATGCAGACTGATGGAAAACAGCAGTGGCTGGATTGGTGGGAGACAAGCCCGAGTAAGACAAAAGGAGTAGAGCATCTTGTCCATCACCTAGCGGCCCAGCTGACAGAGCTGGAGCCTCTAGAGATGTGAGCTCAGTGCATCAAAACTCATTGGGTATTATCACTGCTGCGCCACTGCTGCCTCATGATTAAACAACATGAATATTAATGAGTTCTTATAGCTTCTTTGGAAAAATCTGCTATGGCTTATAGATCATAGTGGTGCTGGGAGAAAATAAAACTATGTCAAACTGTTTGCCTGTTGCTTATTCAAAACTCTCCTTCAGCTCATGGGAGCCGGGACACTATTCTGGAGAAGTTGTTTCCTCAGCATCTCTTCCACTTCTGAATTATTTCATGGGAAGCTTCGTCCTAGTAATGAGTGGAAAATTCAGTGTGCAATTGATATTTGTCACCCTCGGGCCTTCACAATCCTTGTCAAAATATACATTACACCAGTAAAAATTCCATACAGAGCAGCAGGCAGAGGTGGCTATTCAGGGGCTGTGCATGGAGAGAAGGAAGAGAAAAAAGACAAGAAATCTCAGGATTTACAGCATACATAAAGCAGGAGAGCATCATGTGCCTGAGTGGCACAACAGGACCTGGAATCTGTGGCACAGAATCCTGTGTGATGAGGAGCAACCTGGCCTTGGAAAGGAGTCCCTGCCCATGGCAGAGGTGAGGGAATGAGCTTTCATGGTCCTTCCAATCCAAACCATTTCATGATTCTATGAAGTTAATTTTAATAATTGCCGTCCCTCATTCCCAGGGCAGTGCCATGGGGTGCATGAATTCCATGTCCCTGGTCCCATTCCATTGTTTTAGGAGGAAGTTTCTGCAAAGAGCCTGATCTTCCCACAACTCATTTCTAACTGGAATTTAACAGACCCCCGTCTGCCAAATAATAAATAAGAACCTTTACATGCAACACTCTGTTAGTTAAGCAGAGCTATAAACAAAGCCTTAACAGCAGCTGATTTAGGGAACAAGGTCGTGAAGGCAATGCTGCCATAGCTGCAGCACATGGGTGGGATGAACCACCCAGACCCATATAGTCAGGTCCCCAAAAACCAAACCTACTGCCAGACTTGAAGCCACCATCAAGAGCTTTCCCCTGTGGCAGTGAAGGGAAGGCTCTGAAAGATTAAAGAAGATGCCTTATTACAGCAAAATAGTGTGGCTCTGGTTTTCACTGTCACCACTCTGTGGGGAAGGCCCAATGTGGTGAAGCTGGTGGCACGGCAAGGGCAGGACCAGCACTGGCAGCTGCATCATTCCCAGGGAGAGCAGAGCCAGACATGCTCACAGACTTCCCAGGCCAGCCTGGGAACTGGCATGCACCAAACCGGGACAGGAGCCTGTGCACCAACTTGCCAACAGCTGGAATGGGGTTGGCAGAGACAGGGGAACCGCAGGGCTCATGGCACCTCCACACAGTGGATCCGTGGGCTGCTCTGAGCTCTTTACACACTACTAACTCATGTATTTCCCTGCTGCATAATTCATAACTTTTAGCAGAAGATAAAAACTTCATAACTGTTAATGTGCAACTGTTTATTAATGTGAGCCTTCCAGACAGCCCTCGGATTTGGAAGGAGTTCTTGAGAAAGAGCCAAAGTCTGTCCTCTGTAAGCAGATTTTTTTGAAAGCTCAGAGGCTGGTGGATATCAGTCTCCAAACAATTCTCCAGTGGCTGCTGAGCTGCTGCTTCATCCTGGTTCCCCTGAAGAACTTGGAGCATCACAGAAGCAGAAATAAATAAATAGATAATTTCCTTTACACAAGGCAAGGTGCTGGATGTGCTGTATCGTTCATGTCTCTCCTGCGCAGAGCAGTCAACCAAGCACAGAAAGGAGATAAGAGCATTTGTTCCCACAAGGAACAGGGAGAGGACAAAAAACAAGATTTCTCTTGTGTTATGTGCAAGGTTGTTTATAACTCCTCTGACTATTTTTAAGCCTGAGAAATGAAGGGCTGCCAGCTGCAGCCTGCTCTTGAGGGAAGGTGCATTGTGTTCTGGAGTACTGTCAGGTGAACCAGAGCAGACACTTGTTACCCGGCAGCCAGCATGGACACATCAGTGACACCTTCCTCCCCATCCCTGTCCTTGGCAGGAGCCTGGCTGCCCTTGGAGCATCTCAGTGGCCTCCTCTGGCCTTGCTCCAGCAGCTCCACATCTTCCTGATGTTGGTTCCCAGAGCTGGAAGCAGCTCTGCAGGTGAGATCTCACCTGAGCAGGGCAGAATCCCCCGTCCCCTGCTGCCCACACTGTGCAATCAGCCCAGGGCTCAGGGTGGTTTCTGGGTCCCAGCACATGTGGCTAGTGCATGTCCAGCATCCCCAGGTCCTTTTTTCCATGGCTACTCCATGATATTTCGCAGTGACACTCATTGGGATGGTATGTCATTGGAGCGTCCTGCCTGATCCTCAGCACACTGTGTGCTCAGCTGTCCCACTGCCTTTAGAAACGCCCCTGGAGAGGATCTCTGCTATGCTCCCAGCCTTGCAATCCATTTTGGAGAAAAGCAGTGAGCTGAAGGCTAGACTGGCAGGCAGATTCAGGTTGTTTCTCTTTTCTAGCTGGACATATGGATACAGACCTTGAAAAGGAAAAGTACCTCCCTTTGCATTGCTAAACCGATGGTGTGGCTAAGAATAGCCTCTGAAGGAAGAGGGAAGATGAATGACATGAGGCATTCAGCACCTTTTCTTACTGTGCAATAGTCTTGAAATTTAAAAAGTGAAATATCAAGGCGTGTGCAGGTGAAGAGGTATGGCCAGTCATGCTGAGGACATTTGGAGGAGTGTGTTATTATGTAAAGCAAATTGGAGAAAGGTTAGCAAATACCACTGCTTCCCTGGGGAGCTCTCTCTTGCCAGAGTCATTAGTGCACTGGCAGCATAACAGATCCTCTCTGCTAATTCTCTAGGTCATAAGCAAATTAAGACAGAAAAGTTGATCTGCTATCAGTCTACATTAGGCACAGGAGTCCAGCTCACCTGTCCAGTAGCTGCTGGTTTACAGAAAGTTTAAGGCTGGAATATGAAAGTCTTGTCATTAAACGGAGCCCATTTTCCTTTCAGCTCAGGCAGGCTGGGCATGGAGCTCTGGGACAGGGTTGCATGGTTCTGGCACCCCTCGGGTGAGAGCAATTTCACAGAGGGTGCCCCAGAACCTCTACCAGTGCCGCTTCATCCCTTCAGGGGAATCCATGGCCAAAGTGTTACAGCTATGATCCATGTCAAGGGTCTCTGGGGGCCAAAGTGTTACAGCTATGATCCATGTCAAGGGTCTCTGGGGTTGCAGCCCTATAGGGAGGGCTTGGATTCAGCCAGCTTGTGCTCGCCTCAGAGTCTTGATGCCAGCTTTCAGTAATGTAGCTTGCGATTTGGAAAGGGACAGACCAGGGAAATGTTGCTCGTGGGATGTGGGAAACTCCTTCCCTAGGCAGGAAGGGGTGAATGAGGGTAGGAGGAGGCAGAGTTTTTGCTTGAAGCAGCCCAAGTATCTCCCATCTAAAAGAGCTTTTGATACCCTCAAGATAAACTGCGTGGTGCAATTAAAACAACCCACTCCCAGGGAGGATTCAGCCCAGGTCTGGAGCTGCTCCTTCTGTGGACACACCACTCTGTGGGTGAGTACCCTGGGCATGGCAGGTGCTGGGAGAGTGGTCTTCTCTGCCAGGGCCATTCCATGGATGCTGAGAGGTTTCAGTTGGATATTAGGTAAAGATTTTTCCCCAGAGGGTGGTTGAGCACTGGAACAGGCTCCCCTGTGAATGGTCACAAAGCTGCCAGAATGCAAGAAGCATTTGGACAATGCTCTCAAGCACAGGATGGATTTTGGGTTTCTCCTGTGCAGGGCCAGGAGCTGATCTATGCAGGTCCCTTCCAGCTCAGGATATTCTGTGCTTCCACAATTTCAAACAGAAATGGTGCCAGCAAAACCTCCAGAGTCACATTTGCAGTGAACAAAAACACCCATCTTCACGCAACACAGCATTTCAAATCCTGCCTTTAATCTAAGGTTCCAGTAACAACCTTCTCACCATCCAATTACTTGTCTTACAATTGACATAGAAATATCAAATTCCTAAGAATTAAAGCACTTTGAAAGTATAACCTACTTTTAAAGCAGACAATATTTATAGTGGGAGAATTTACTTTCTAGTCCTTGACATTATCAAAGTCACTGATGCCTCATCAGCAGCTCCATAAATGAGGCCTCCAAACACAATGTCTGGTTGCCTTTTGCTGGGTACTTTTTGCTGGCTGAGCCTCTCTGACTGTGTGGCAGGTGACGGCCTGTCACTGTCCCCTGTGACCCTGAAACGAAGGTTTGCCCATGGTGTGCCCTCGGCATCCTTTTGCTGTCACACACTGCCTGGCGCAATCAGGCCTGTCCTGCACCCCTCTGACCATTGCTGAGTAGCAGAGGCAGCCGCTGGCACTGTGGGCTCACTGCTGCCAGCCACAGCACCCAGAAAGCAGCTCAAATGGAAACTGGGGAATCTTTGCGCTGGAGCAAGCACCAGGCTTCTGGCAGCAGCAGTGGCAACGGTGCCCTGGTCCCCACCTCTGCTTGGCCCCAGCCCTCATCATAAATTGTGGCACTAACCTACATGGAGAGGCATTAACTTTCACTCCTGAATCTAGGTGCAGTTGTTTCAGCTGGGCATATAAGGACATCAAGTGATGCTAATTACCCTCTAAAATATGAATAGAATTAAGCCAGAGAAGCAGAAAATTAGCTTTGTGGGAGATCTACTGAAGAGTTTAACTGAACAAGGATGGTAGCTGGATTGGCAATGAAGAATTTGTCTTTTAACGCCAGTTCACAAGCACCTTGACTATCACCGTGGAAATCA
>NW_005054566.1:571466-597145 GCF_000277835.1 Geospiza fortis | reverse complement strand
CAAGGAGACCCTTGTACTGGTTTCACACCCCTCCCGCAGCCTCAGGCTACCTCAAGGCACTTTGTTGATCAGTAATTGCTTCCAATGGCACATAATCACTGACAACTCTGCTCCTTGCAGCCTGCCCAAAGATCATAGAATCAACAGGACAGTTTGTGTTGGAACCACCTTCAAGCTCGTCCCATTCCACCCCCCCCCCCTCACCTTGATGAGCAGGGGCACCTTTTGCTACACCAGGTTGCTCCAAGCCCTGTCCAACTTGGCCTTGAGCACTTCCAGGGATGAGGCAGCCACAGCTGCTCTGAGCAGCCTGTGCCACTGCCTGTTCCAGAGATGGGCAGCAGCCTTCCTGGGAAGTCATGGTTCCTGGAGCTTTGCCACCAAACCAAGCTCCAGCCCCACTCCTGGGGGGTTTGCATTGATGCTGCTCTGTGCCAGTGCTCCTGCTTTGCAGAAGGTCCCAGGCCACCACCAGATGTGATGGAGACAGGACTTACAAAACGAACGGGGATCTGCCCCAGGTTTATTCCCATGCAGCCCTGAGGAAACCTGTTTGTCAGGATGCACTCCAGCTGCTATGCAGTCCAAGTGCTTTCTGACTCCAAATCCTTCCCTTGCACAGATCTCTGCTCTGGCTGATGCACCCAAAGAACCTGAAGCATCTGTGGAGGAGCTGGAACCCAATCAGGACAACTTTGGGACTCTATGGCGAGCACATGCGCGGGGATGTGCCACGAGCAGCCAGTGACAGACCTCAGCACAAGTGGTTTTCAAGACTGATCAGTCATGGTGATTTGAAGTTCTCACCCTTCAGATCATAGCACTGAGCTCAGAGCTGCACCCAGGACAGACTCGCCCCTCCTCCCAGCACAGCCCACTCAGGGCTGGAATTCCCCACAAAAAGCTGGAGGTAACGGAGTTTTATCCAGTGCAAAGCCACACGTATCCAAGACCTCAGGGAGTTTCTGCCCCATCTGTTCCAGGCAGGTAGGAAGCACACAGTACTGTGCAGCTCCTGGGAATTTTAATAGTAATTAACAATCTGTTCTACTCAAGTATTGGTGGTAAGAGTCTAGGAAAAGCTGTCTGTCAGGATATGGAGCAAGAAGACCACCAGAATGGCTCTGATGTGGCTGCAAATGCTCCTGAAATGAAAAAGATCCATCTCTCCCAAGGACTGTTGCCTCAAGAGCCTCCTGCTTTCCCTATTGCTCTCTGAAGTTCATATATAAAAAACCTTTTTGTCCCCATCACTGCTACTCCTGGATTTATGCTTATGTGAAAAGCTCGTGGAATGTGCTGTGGGAACTGACAATTTTGAAAGCAATTTGAGAAGCAGTGCAGGGAATGTGCTCCCAAGAATGGCTGCCACTGCTCTTCCTGCTGTGCAGGACTTGTGGTACCTGCAGCACTGGCTGCTTGTTCCAGCCTGGTTCCAGCTCTCTTCATTTACAAGATGCATTATTTACCAGCCTGACATGCAGCTCATTTAAAAATCAGATTTATCAGCAAAATCGTAGCACTTGCTATGGTGGCTTCCAACAAGAGTATCTTGCTGGGCTTGTGGTGACTCGGCAGTTTTCTGCTCAATTCATCACCAAAGGGCACTAGCATAGAGCCCTCAGCCCCTTCCCAGCCACGGTGCTCTGCTTACAGCACCACTGGGATATGGACCGCCTTGGACTTTGGACTTCCGCCAGCAAACCAAGCAGGAGGAGGCCCACACCAAGGGAATTACCTTCATGGAAGCACAATGAACTCAGTGCTGCAAAGAGCCTGGATCCTGTTTGGGCAGCTGGATGCTGTGCTCTAGGGACCATCAGTCTGTCCTGCTCCACAGCACCCACAAAGCAGGGTTAACACAGTTTGTGACATGTACCAGTGGTGGCAGCAGGTCCTGTGGAGGGTCCCAGGATGCAGCACTGGCACCAGGGATGTCATCCCTGTGCCCACTGTTGGCAGATCCCTGTGTGGCTGCCTGGGAGAAAGGCCAAAGGAACAGCTGAGCAGTGGCCACGCTCCTATGTGGCACAGGAGGGTATAAATATGTATGGGAGGGTCCAGGCAGTTCTTGTAAAGTTGCATCCCGGAATGCACCACCTACCCTGTGCCTCATGGATCTCCGAGCTGCCACTTCCCACACCTGGGAGCAGGGTCTGCCCTGCTCCTCTTGTTCCGCAGCAGTCCAGGTCTGTTGTACACAGTTTTGGGGGTAGGAGCAGCTCACACCAGCTGAACCATGCTGCAGGAACTGTTCTGGTGCCAAGGACCTTTTAGCACATCATGGGAAGTGTCAGTCACTTTGCAAGGGTGGGACTGTTCATGGAGTGAAGTGTAACTAGAGTTCCTCGGCAGCTCAAGATCCACCCTAGAAAGGGGATACTAGTGCTCAGAGGAGCAATGTCCTTTCCCCTATGTGCTCCCTTCCCAGCCAGCACCCTCTACCCTTTTCCTCCCGCTCCTGCAACAAGTACCCCACTGGGCCATTAGCCAGTGCCAATCTCAGGTGGGAACAAACCAAGGCCCTCCAAGAAAAGCAGCAGAGCCATGGGCACAAGAGCCAGACCCAGTCATGTTTATATCACCCACGGCTGAGGGGCCCATGGCCACCTTGTCACACCTATGTCTTCACTCCACAACACGTGTGTGGACACTCACTGCTCCGAGCAGCCCCTCCTGTGCAGCCAGGAGCAGGAACACACTGTAAACACACATAAATATTTATTCTTCAGAGAGAGAGTTTTTACCATTACCCAGATTACTTTCCCCCTGATGCCCCACCAGGACCCAAGGGGATTGAACAAAATGGGAGGTTGGATGTGGACGTGCACAGCTCACCTCTGTGCACAGCAGCCCCCAGCCGAAATCAGCCAGGATGGCACATTTTCCCTGCCCACTGTCCCATCCTCACAGGGCTTGTCTTTGAGCCATCCCTCTAGGTGCCACACTGCTCACCTGCAATGGGGACAAGCACAAAGTGAGAAAGTGGTGGTTGCCTTGCTCCCTGTGAGGTGCAGGAGGAGAAGCTGGGATGCTCCAAGCAGCATCAGCCTCTTTCCTGCAGCAGCTTCTCCTCCAGGAGAGGTGCCCGACGGGAGTTTCCCAGCCTCAGATCCACCTTGAGGCAGCATTGCTTGGTTCTTTTTGCCACCTGCTCAGGCCAGGGGCAGGTTGACTTCCCTGGGACCACCCACAGGCACTGGCAGGGCTGAGCATTGCTCCCCAGGTCCTGCTCCAGCTCACAGTGGAGTTGTGTCCGCCAAAGGCAGTGCTGCCTTATCAATAATAAAAGACAATTTCCCCAGTCATAGCCAGGAGATTACTCAGCCCTTCGTGCGCTTCATCTGCAGCTGACAAGATGGAAAGAACTTTGGGAAGATGCAATTTGACAGTAACACAAAACAACAACAACATTAAGGGAAGAATAATGGCAAAGGCAATCTGTCACAAACTTTGTGTTCCTTAACCAGGAGCAAGAAATCAGAACAGCCAGATCCAAGCAGAAGCTGAAAGGGAGGGCAGGAGTGCAGCAAGGAGCCAGGTACCGCTGCCCATGGGGCATCCCAGCACCGTAGGATCTCAGGTTCAGGATGTGGGAGGATGAGAGGACCCTGGTGTCACCTCAGCCTGCTCAGAAACTTGTCAGTTCCATGACCACAAGTGTGGTTGAGAGGACTTGCCTGGGAGAGAGGCAGTGCTGCAGGAGTGTTTCAATGAGCTATTGGGCTCTGCTGAGTGAGGGTTTCCCACTTACCAGAAATGCTTCCATCCCATCCCCTCACACAGACCTTCTCCTCCAGAGAGGGTGTCCCTGATTCTCGCTGAGGACCTTGGGGATCCCCCATTTTGGAATGAGGGTCTGACTGACAGCGTGGTGGGTGCTACAGGCAGACGATTACTGTGAGGGACTGGGAAGACCCCACACGAAGACTGTAATTCCCATCATGAAGCCACACAGGAACAACATATCCTGCTGTCTGTCTGAAGTTACCCCCTCCACATGGAGCCAACAATTGTGCAAGCCCCTGTCCCCTCTGGAGCCAGGCCCCTGCAGAGCCTGACGCTCATTTCTCCCAGGCTGGATGCTCCTGCTTCCTCCAGGCACTCAGTTTAGCATAAATCACTGTGGGGTCATGACACCCATTATACAACCCACTCATGAACATTGCAGCTGCTTTGGGCAGCCCGACTGGCCTGGGCAGGTGCTGCATTGGGAAGCAGCAGAGGGAAAACCTCTCCAGAAAGTCACTGTCACGGCCCCAGCACCACCAAGGAGCTGCAGACCTCTGCAGCTGTGGACAGTGCCAACACAGGGCAGAAAAACACCAGATGCAAAAATGACATCCCCCTTGGAAGGACACCGAGAGCCACTCACTGTCAGAAGCACTGTCCTGAGATTTTACAGCCTGGACATGGACATGAGAGCTCTGGAAGCAGAGGCTCAGCCAAAATTTCTCTGGACCTGGCCATGTCGGAGCATCTGAGGGAGAGAGGACACCTCCTGTGTTATTCAGGCTCCGAGAGCTGCTGCTGCTGATAATGTGTATGCCTGGACAGACAGACTAACAGGACTGAACGAACTTTTATTTTAAAAATATAATTTTTAACTTAAATGTGAATTGGGTCCTGCATTAGCTGTAGGTCACTTGCACTGACACACTGCTTAATCAGGCTCAGGAAGCAACAGCACAAATGGTTGGCCCTTTCCTGGGCATTTATTTTAATTAAAATTTTTCAGGACAGGATCAGTCCTGTTCTACAGAACAGCTCCTCACCGAGTTCAGCCAGACCTTTCCCAAGCCACACATGCTCCCAGGGATACTCTCAGCAGGCTGTTAGCTATTAATAGAGCAGGGCACATTTATTTCTGCATCTCAAAATCCCCTTTGGCAAATCACAAATCACAGCACTCTGTTCAATAGATGCTCCTGCAGCATCCAGCATCAGGTAAATGGTGTCAGTGACACATCTATGCAAGGACAGAAGAAATGTTTCCAACTGCTGGGGCAAATTACATGGGTAAGTCTTTAGAAGATACATTAAACCTAATGTGAAATCAAACCCTCCAAGTGGTGAGCAGAGCAGTTATCCTGTGTTACATGCAAGTTATGTGCAAAAGGGCCTTATTTATAGAAGATCTGCCTTTGCCAAGAGAGATGAGCTGGCATGAGAGCCCTGAACCAAGAGAGAGGATGCACTGATCTCTGGTCAGGGCTCCTGGCGTGGAGCTTTAACCATTCCCTCAGCCCAGCTCTGCCTCGTGTGAGAGAAATCCTGATGTGAAACATCACCAGGAGATGGAGAGGACAGAGCAGGAGCGACCCTGTGGCTGTGCCTGTCAGTAACCACTCAGAGTTCAATCAGTGCCATGTCCCTCACAGAGCGGATAAATGGCAACTCACTGGGAGAAAACGAGATAAACAGTGGCCTTAATAGCACTCCATTGCCCTCCAAATAGCAAGCCCAACCAGGACTGCCTCTGGGCACAGCAGGAAAAGGCCCTTGGATTAAAGGACATGCTCTGAGGTTGTCCCTTCTCTGCTGTGCTGTGTTTCAGTCCATTTCCATCCTGGTCAGCTCAGAGCAGATCCAGAACCAGTTGAGTCAGACACACAAAGAAGCACTGGGTGGAAGCCCAGGGCTTGGTATGTGCCAGTTCTCCAGGAGGCTATTCCTTTCTTCCCTCAGTGTCTGCAATCTGGAGGGGACAAGCTCACCCATCCTCCTAAAGGGTGTTGGAAATCTCATCTCCACTGCACAAAGGGAGCTAACCATCCCTTTTCTCACCTGGGGAAGCCCCCCATCACTGCCTGCAACGGCAGACATCCCTGTGTGATCTCTGCCATCATCTGCTCATGTTGCTGGGACTTAGTGCTCGTCTGGCTGGAAGCAGCTGATGCTCTCTGGGGTGGTGATCCCTGCTGCTGGTGTTCCCAGTGAGCCACTTCAGGGCCAAAGCCATAAAAATCAGGATTTGGAGTTTATTTGTTCCCTGTACTCCTGTCTGCCTATGAATATGTGGGTTCATTCTGAAAAAGGACCCTGTGTATCTTCCAGCTTCCTATGTGCAGGGAAGAGCAATCTGGAATTCATGGGGCTCCCAGTGCAGGTAACAGCCCCAGCTGCTCTGGGATTGGAGCCCAAAGCCCCCAAGGCTGAAGGTCCCATGGACCCAAGGACTGTCTTCTCCTTCCAACTCAGCTATTTGCTTATTCCCTTGCTAAGACCAGACCTGAGGGACTTGAGGGTCAATTTAGCAGAAGGTGACAACATCAACCCACAAATGAGGGGGTAACTTTTCCAAGTGGGTGTCTGGAGGTACCCCAGGGACACATGGGGCTGCTCCCAGAGGGGGATTCACCCAGCCCCCTGCCCTTGCTCACGTCCCCATGTCACACAGCCCTGCCCACCACACTGTGCTCATCAGCTCTTTCACTCCACGGTGCCCAGCCTCATGCTCACGGCACCAACCATCACACTGGAGCCTGGAGACACATCCAAAGGGGCCAGAAACTCCTGCAGGAGGGAAGGAGGGGAGGAGAACCTGGCAGGCAAAAGGGAAGGTGCTTTAATGAAGCATCCAGTATTAAACCACTGAAGGCTTAAAGAGAGGAAGGACTAGGATCCTCCACAAAAACCCAGTCATTAGTGAAGCCCAAGGGTAAGTGCAATTGTTTTCCGTTTTTTTCCTGTCTTTGATGACCCAGTTTTTTACTCTCATCAGCACCAGGCTTGTGTTAATTTTTAAATATGCTTGGGTAACTGAGAACATTAACTATTCATGATCTTATCTGCAATAGCTGTTGGCTCTGACACTGTGCTAGGGAGAGCTGAACTTGCCTGGGAAGGCAGTAGCTGGTTTTTCCTGAGCATCTTGTTGAAATGGTCACAGGGGTGGGGTTCCATAACACTCCTGGATAAATCAAGGCTTGTGGGGCTGGTTAGGATCACTGAGGCCATTCTCCTGCAATTGAGGCGGCTTGAAAATACTTAGGAGGACACAAAAAGCTGCCATCTGGGGAATGCTGTGGACACTCTGAATGCTTCAGCTCCAGGGAAACCCCAATATGGTTTATAAATATAAGGTGGTCCTCCTCAGGTGGCAGGGGACTCTGCTGACCCCTGCCCAGCCAGGTAGTGTCCTAGTCCAGGCAGAGGCTGAAGGAATCCCTGATTATCAGGAATGTGAGCTGATAAATCACAGAATCGTGGAATGTTTTAGGTTGGAATGGACCTAAAACCTCATCTCGTTCCACCGCCTGCCCATGAGCAGGGACACCTTCCAGTAGACCAGGCTGCTCCAAGTCCTGCCCAACCTGGCCTTGGACACTTCAAGGGATGGGGCAGCCACAGCTGCTCTGGAAAATCTGTGCCAAGGCCTCAGCACCCTTACAGGGAAGAATTTCTTCCTAATATCTACTCTAAACCTTCCCTCATCAGCTTAAGGCCTTTCCCCCTTGTCCTGACACTGCATGCCCTTGTGCAAAGTCCTAGTCCAGAATAAGCACGGAGGTCAGGGTGTCTAGGGTGGGGGGAACAAGGCACATGCAGGTCTTGGGAGCCCTTTCCCTGGGTGTAAACATCTGTCAGCAGGAGTCGGGGATGAAGCAGCTGCAGGAGCTCAAGTTAACCTGGGAAAAGCTAGTCGGTGCTAAGATCTGGGAACAGGTACAATAGTGAAGAACACAGGACAGAGCACAGGAAAACAAAGGTGTTTATCAGAACATGAACCAGCAGAAGAATGCAGGGAGATAGAGAGGGAGTTATTCAAAGGAATAAAAAGCTCATGCTGGTTTTCAGGAGGGATTGGGCTAGCAGCATGTCCTGCAGCTGGCATGTGGGAGATGCTCCCACCAACTTGTGCTGACAGTTCATTGCTAGAAAGAAAATCATCTTTTCAGAGGATCCAAAGTACAGGAGGGCAGCATTGGAAAATCAGGAGAAAAGTGTGGGGAGCACAGTGATCTGCAAGGCTCCTGGCACAGAGTTAACACTACCACAGAAGAACCACCCCTCCCCCATTTTCCAAAAAGGGTACAGGTACTTCCTGCAGGAAAACTGAAATGACAATCACAGAATGAGAGAATGGTTGAGATGCAAACACCCTCCAGAGGTCACCTTGTCCAAATCTCAGAGTCCCAGAACCATGTCCAGTTCACAAAGTTTACTCTATTTTTTCCCCCCTATGAAAATTAAATACCACAGGACAAAATATAATTACTCAATTTGCAAACTAACAGAGTTACACTGAATGTTCAACGTATACAGCATTTTATTGTTTGGACATATGTTACAATGGACAAACATATATTACATATGCTATACAAAATGTACATTCTGCTGTGAAAAAAATATAAATAGACAATAGGAAATAGCAAGAGGGAACAGAAGCAGCTTTGCTCTTGCTGCTTCTGACCCCCTTCAGTTCCTGTACCGGTAGTGCTTTGGCATTGATTGAGGCAATTGCTTGTTTTTACTGAAAAAAAGAAAGGCCACTCTGTCCCTCTGCAAAGGGGAAACAAGACACACATGATTTTCTCCTCCAAGTCTACCAAAGAAGTTTTTCCACAGTGCAGCAAAGTGTCACCTACTTACAAGCATCAGCTATTTACAACCAGCTTATAGATTTTAAATGCTCGTGGAAGGATGTAAATGTCTTAATTCAGGATTCAGCTTTTATAGGCCAATCTCTCACAGAAGTCAGAGCAGCTTTAGCTGCACTCTCTGACAGCCAACATAGTCCTGGTACAGACAGTAGCGATTTTAAAGCCCTGACCCAGGACAAGCAGGTCTCATCTACCTAAAGCGAATTCTCTTGCTCCAGGGAGTTGTACCCCAAGTACTCTCAGGGTCTGGATGATGCCAGCTGCACTGTGACAGATGTGTGAGCTCAGCTCCTACAAAGCGAGAAAGGAATGAAAGAAACAGGAATAAGCATTTGCCAAGTGGCGATGAGAGAGCAGCAGCAGGGACGCAGCTTTCCCACTGCTGGGAATCACGGATGCCAGCAGCACCTTGTCCCAGTAGCCTGAGTGACTACTGGCTGAGAGAGCAGCCCAAAATGATAAGGGCTTTGCTGCTGCTATAGTTTCATGGCATGACTTTTTTCGTCTGGATTTAAACTGACAGTGCTGGGTCCCTGCAGCAGGGAGCACTTTGGATTCAGAATAAGCACTGTGCCTTAAATGCTACCTGGGAAGGAAAAGTCTGGAGGAAATAAAACCAGAAAGAAATGAACTGATAAAAAAAAAATTAAGATTTCACCTGTCAGAATCCCAAAATTTACACACCTGTGTTTCTCTCTATTTTACCCAAAGGTCAAGGACAATTGCATCCCCTTTCCACTAAAGCTGCTGTCTACCAAAGCAGCCATGCTGGCTTTGAGAGCATGGGAAGAGGCCTTAAAAATATTTACTCATTTGCAAGGTTTTGACTGTTATTCCTGTCCAAAGAGCCATGGGAAAAGCACCATTAATCCCAGTGTTTCCCCACTCATTTACTCAAATACTTCAGTCTCTAAATTCTGCTGTGATTCTGCACCACTACACCTAACAATTGAGTCGCAAACCTTTCAGTCCAGGAATGGATCAATGGGAATTCTCACATACCTACAACTTAGCTGGGCCAAAAAGGGGTTTCTTTATAAAAATATCACACAGATGGCTTTATTTGGGTCCAAATCCTATAGCTCCAAAGCAGACAGTAGTGACCAGGAAGGAAGCAACTCACTCTAAAGGCGTGTCCACAGAGCAGAATGTACCTGCTGAAAACCCATCCCTGAGGAGTCTTTCAACACATTCTACAAAAAGGGGAATTTTCCCTCAAAAAGAACAACTTTCCAGGAAGCCTTTATAATGTCATTTGTCATCCTCATTTTCTCAGGCACATCTCACTGAAACTATGGAGTCTGAGCTTCCTTTGTGTCAGCAAGATCTTTCAGTAGTGAGGGGTTGCCTGCATGGTATAATTTCTCACCAGTCAAATACTTAAATATTTTGACCACACCAAGATTTAAGGGAACTATTAGTTCAACAATGTAGCCTGATATTTTACAACAGAAAAGGATCAGTGTTTTAAATTCCATATGCCTTTGGCTATGCAGAAGAAATAAGTATTCATCAAGTGCTCTCTCAATTTACCTCATGCTTTTCATCACCACATTCTTTTTAAAAGTTCACTTAACTGTCAGCTAGGAAAAAAAATTCACTGAACTGTCAGCTGGAGACCCTCTCAGCAGATACAATACAAAGGGTTTTTTTATAGATAAAAGCTTAGAAAAACCTTGAAATTCTGCTACTATCATGAAATGAATCAGCTTGCAGCCAGGCACACAGTTGTAGGCAACAATGAAATTCATCAATATCACAGTTCTACCACATATCTATAAGTAAATGCACTTTTCAAAACAAAGACAGCTCTATTCCCTCACAAACAAGCTTTCAGTCCCCCCAAGCTCCCCATATGGCTTGATATGCAGCTGTCAAGACTAACAGTATGATACATACTTTGGCATAATAAAAAATAATTTACATTACAGTCAACACATTTATATGCTTAGTGTATACAAAATATTTATAAATGCGAGTTTATTTACAACTAGAGTCCATTATTCATAGAAGAAAACAAGCCCCAAATTCAGACTGGCAACAGACACCTGCCAACAGTCTAAGGAAGGAAAAGCTGGCCAAGAGTTTTACACTTACAGTTCCAGGGGAATTCCATGAGGAGGCCCTGATGGTTTGTTTCCAAGCAGACAAAACACTGAAATAGCTACACACGTTCTCCAGAGCTTCCCAAAACATGCACCACCACAAAGACTGCTTCCAGCATCACACAATCCATGTTTTAATGTTATTTTTGTAGATAGCACTAATTTTCCATGTGTTCTCTGATGCACATTCCCATTTCCAATGGAAAAATTGCAGAAAAAAGGGCATGTGGCATCTCCTCCAAGTACTCTTTAGTACTTGCAGACACATACACAAGCATCTTTGGCCTTGGGGTTAGTACTGAGGTAGTAAATACAGTCAGTCAACGTGGATTTGCTTTCAAGGCTTTGTTTTATGTGGTTTCACTGTGGTCATGAATGTTCCGTGTCCTGTTAAAATCAAAACTCTCCTCCCGCAGCCTCCGGCAGGGCCTGGGCGATGCCTGGTCCCGGCCACTGTTGGCAATACTGTCGCTCCGGAGCGGCTGTGGGGCCTCGTGGGCCAACGGATGGTGCAGGAACTGCGGGTGAGAGCAAGCCAGGTCTTTGCTGCCTCCCCACAGAGGAACCTGGAAGGGCTCTGAGGGAGAAAAATTAGAAGATAAACAGAATCAAGTTCATAGAATCAAGGAATATCCTAAGTTGGAAGGGACCCTCAAGGATCATGGAGTCCAACTCCTGGCCCTGCACAGACACCCCAACAAATTCCACCCTGTGCCTGAAGAGCGTTGTCCAAACATTCTTTGAGCTCTGGCAGCCTTGGGGCCATGACCATTCCCTGGGGAGCCTGGGCAGTGCCCAACCACCCACTGGAGGAAGGACCTTTTCCCGATACCCAATCCAAACCATTCCTGACGCAGCTCCAGCTGTTCCTCAGGTGCTGTCACTGCTCATAAAGAGCAGAGATCAATCACACTGAGATTTTAAAAATATTTGAGCTCTGTGACTCGGCAATTACAATCCTTCTGAGATTATTTTCTCTGGTTTTGAGAGTATATTTTACTAGATGCTCTCCTTTTCCAGCAATCTCTTACAGTAACCAGGAACACACAGAGTTTCAGTGTGAATTTTTAAAAAGGTGATCTGGAAGAAAGTCAACAGAAAAATAACCACTTTAGGGAGTTCTTTGAACTTCAGGCCAGCTCAAACAGAAAGGCTATTTGAATTTCTTACGTGAAGCTCCAACTTTTGGTTAATACATGTCCTTGAAGTATAAGCAAAGGCTCACATTCCACAAACTTAAACCTGCAAATTAAGAAATTCTATCTTTTTAACATCACCCTCTTCAGTCTCAGGTACTGCATGCAAACTGTTGCTTGCTGATGCAACATGGGCATTTGGAGAACAAGTGGTTTAACATGTGAGTTATTCCACGAACTACTGGCACTTGAAGCTGTTTGTCAATAGTGAAGGGCAGCATAACAAAAGCTAAAGTTATTAGGGAATACAAAGCAACAAAAGGAAAAGTGGACACTCACCAATAATCTGCTGGGAAGAGATTTTCTTATCACTTTTTTTGTCATGGTTGGCAAGGAAGACGGGCACATCTCTGTCTGCTAAGAGATTACCCAGAGCATTGGTTTCATTCTGGGTGTGTGCTGTGTAGGTTTCCTTGGGCATCTGCACCATGAGATTCGGGAGGGTTTGATCCAGGGGGTCCTCCTCGGTGATGAAGGTATAGGGACAGTACTCTCGGGTCCGGGAGTAGATGTTGGCATTGTCATAACAATCTGAGCAGATCACTAATGGTGCTGCACCACCTGATGAACACAATGGAAAAATAAAATACTCTCAAAAGGATGAGGATGCCAGATTTCCACAGGCTTTATGTCCTGGTATGAACATTTATTACAGCAGCACAGATTGAAGGGTCTTTTTACAGTTAAGGGAGTAACAGAGTACTTGGCTTGAGAGGTCACATGAGAAATCCCCCAGGTTCCCCCATCCAAATTCTCCACAGCAGTCCCCTTCTGAAGCTGACCAGGGGAACCATAGACATGTTCCCCTATTTCATGGGCAAAAAAGTTCAATGCAGGTGCAGCCAGCTTGAGCACCAGGGTGAAACAGCCTAGAGATTAAACTGGGATACCTGCCCACATCCAGCTTGGACCTCACTTGCCCCTGCATGCCCACACACATCAGAGCTGATGATAAACCGGTCACTTAGATGAGCTGCTTCTCAACTCCTTCCTCATAGAGACTCTAGTGCAGTGGGACTGGGCTGAAGGGACCATGGACGGGTGTGAAAAATTTACACTGAGGATCAATTTTCAAGCCAGCCTATATAACGAGTGATGAGTCCTCAGCATTTTGATGACAAAGAAGGCATCTCTGTAGCTCAATGACATGAACATCCAGAAAATTGCCCAAACAAGGTAGGGAAACAGTGCAGACCCTTCAGTTATAACTGTAACAAGCCAACCAACCTTCAAACAAACCAACCAGCCAACCTTATACCAAGGATAGGAGTCACAGCTAGTCATCTTCCAAGCAAAATCTATTTTCCACCTCTTCTGCCTGGGCTCTTGAGATGCCAAAGGAAAGAAACAGGATAAAGATCTATCTTGACACTTAAGCTGTGAGGATGAGACTGTGCATTGGCATCCTGATGAGGCACTGGCAACACACCTGAGGCCTTTGCTTACCATCTGTGCCTTTGTGCATGTAGCTGCCAGCTGGAGGCATCAGCTGCTGATGGCTCCCTGCCTCCAAGCTACTGTAGCCTTCCTGAGGCTCAGACAGTGTTCCTTGGGAGGACAGGTAGCTGGGAATGTCAGCAGGTAGGTTCATCTCCTCTGCAAGGCAGAATTAACATTGGCAACATTAAACAGTGTGAAGATTTCAAGGTATTACCACCACTATTCCCCACATTAACAAGAATATCCAGAATTTCAACTTGCATGTAGGTATCGTTTTTCTACCTCAGTAATTACAAATCCAGACAGCCAGTTCAAAGCTGACAGGGCCAGAAAGATACTTTACACCTATTATTCCAGGCCCTGAAAACATTTCTAAATTTATTCAAATATCTACTTCCAAACTTTACTGTTTTCCCTCAATGTAGGGCAAACTGAGTGTATAAGGAATAGAATTAGCACACTTCTGGTATTTAAAAGAACTTCTAAAATGGGGGAATTTGAGCAAAACCCTGAAGGGATTTTAGAAGGAAATCTTCAGTTCTTTAATCTTATTCATTTGTAACAAATCCAGAAATTTCAAGTGTTTTGGACTAAAAACAGGACCAGAGATGGTTGATTTGACACTTAACCTGTGTTAGTGATGCTGTAGTCCTCATTCTTTCTCCTCATGTGGTAGATGACGATAACCCACACCAAGGATGTTCCCACCACACAACACACAACAACGATAATCACAATCCCTACTGTTGTCCAGCCATCCTCTTCATGGACAATGGCACTCTGGGAAGAATCACAGTTGGGGGAAGCCAGGACATTTAGGTAAATATGGCCACGCTCAGTGCCTAGTGTGTTGGACATGATGCATGTGTACTTCCCAGCATCCTCCAGTCCTGCATCCACAATGATGAGGAGCTGATTTGCTGCAGCGAAGAAATGCCGTTCGGTGACTGTCAAGGGACCATCGTCCTTGGTCCAGTTCAGGCGAGGGGCAGGGCTGCCACCAGCTATGCACTGCAGGACGGCAGTTTCACCTCGGGTCACTGTCCTGTCCTCCAGGGGCCTCATGAAGGAAGGAGTTTCTGGGACAAAAAGTGAAATTGTAAGATAACTTTAAAGTATCATGGAAAACTATAATGGTTTGGGTTGGAAGGAAACTCAAAGATCATCCTGTCCCATCCCCTGCCATACACAGGGACACCTTCCACTAGACCAAGTTGCTCCAAGCCCCACCCAAGCATCTCGAGCACTTCCTGGGATGGGGCAGCTGCAGTTGCTTTGGGAAACCTGTGCCACTCCAATTCTAAATTTGGCCATAATGTTAAGAGTCTGGAAGGAACTGACCTTCCATTATTACTCAGCATAGTTCACAGGATGGGTCAGCTGGGAAGGCACCATAGTGGGTCATCTGGTCCTACCTCCCTGCTCAAGCAGGGTTATCCCAGAGTACATGGGACAGGATTGCATCCAGGAACATCTCCAGCGAGGGAGACTCCACTCTGGGCAGCCTGTCCCTGCACAGTAAAGAAGTTCTTCCTCACATTCATGCAGAGCTTGCTGTGCATCAGTTTCTGCCCACGGCCTCTTGTCCCATGGCTGAGCAGCACCAAGCAGAGCCAGGTCCATCCTCTGACCCCTCCCTGCAGACACGGACACACATTGATGAGGGCTCCTCTCTGCCATCTTTTCTCAAGGTTGAACAAGCCCAGTTCCATAAGCCTTTCACAGAATCATGAAATCATTTAGGTTTGAAAAGGCCTCTAAGATTATCAAGTCCAACCATTCACCATTTCCTTCTAAGAGTGATGCTCCAGTCCCTTCATCATCTCTGTAGCCTCTGCTGGACTTGCTCCAGGGACTCTGCATCCCTCTTGTCCTGAGGAGCTCAGAACTGAACACAGTACTCCAGATGTGCCTCACTAGGGCTGAGCAGAGGGGCAGGATCACCTCACTGACCTACTGGCAATGCTCTTTCTCATGCATCCCAAGATCCCACTGGTCTTCTTTGTGGCAAGTTTGTTACCTGTGACAAAATTTGCTATAAAGCAACACAAATTACTTGCCTGATCTACACTGCTGGACTAAGATATGCCGCTCAGCTCCCTGCAAAGATCACACTAACTCCAACTCCACCAGGCAGCTCTGCAACTCAGGTTCTAAAGCTTCATTGTGTAAACATCACACCAAGTGCTGCTCCTTGTATTTTAACTTCATTCTCCACCATTTCAACTTGCTACTTATAGCTAAGCTACACTTCCACCTCAGCTGTGCAGGGATCCATCTGCCAGTACAGGCCAGTCACACTTACCCAGCACAGTCAGGGTAGCATTGGCTGACAGTCCCCCTGCGATGTTCTGGGCCATGCAGCTGTAGATCCCCATGTCTTCCATCTTCACATTTGCAATGAAGAACACATCGTCCTCAGGCATGACATGCATCCTCCTCTCTCTTGCAGCAGGGAAGTCTGTGCCACCATCTTTCTGCCAGGAGATCTGTGGGGGTGGGTGGCCCTCAGCAGCACACTCCAGGCGGGCCATGGCCCCGGTGCGGATAGTGAGATCCATGGGAGTTTTCAGGAAAGAAGGGAGCTCTGGAACAAAGGGGACATCAATTCAGCATTTTCATTATCAGGTAAAATGCAGCAAAAGTTCCCCAGTAGAGAGGAAATTTGAAAACATATCTGAAACACTCCGTAAGAGAGAGCAACAGATTCTTCTGAAGAACTGCACAAATTTTCAGTGGTTATTTTTAAGAGCTTTTCTCCCAAAATTTAAATACAGAATCTGCAGTGTTCATAGAACTACAGAAAGTTTTGAGTTGGAAGAGATCCTTAAGACAATACATGCCCAAAGGCAAGGACACCTTCCACTCTCCCAACTTGCTCCAAGCCCTGTCCAGCCTGGCCTTGAACACTTAAGAGGGATGGGGCAGCCACAGCTGCTCTGGGTAACCTGTGCCAACCTCACTGGGAGAAATTTCTTCCTAATATCCAATACAAACGTACCCTATTTCAGTTTAAAGCCATTAAGTTCCTCTAAGATGATGAAGGGAAGAAGATGATTTCTCATGGAAAGAATCAAGGGAAAAGTCTTTGCCACACTTTTCTTCTCTGCTAACAGGGAAGGCAAGCTTCCATCTCATCACCTCTGCTCTGAGGTACTGTGGGGACCAGTGGCCTGCTGACTGATGTGAACATTGTCTTCTTACCTCCCCTTCCCTCAAAAGAAACAATCACGATGGCTAAAAATAAAAAAAAAAACTTCACTTTTGACTTTTCAAAGTTTTTAACACTTATTTTCTGATGAGTCTTCCCCAGTTTTACAAACATGTGGGAAAGGTGCTGAGTTCTGAGAAGACAGTAGAGGGAGCTTTTAGTTTAAAGAATTCCACCTCCAATTAACAAAATGAACAACTAATTGTGTTCTAATAAAGCATGGGAGATAAATGCCACTTGTCAAAAAAGTGAACAGAGGCTTTTCATCCACAAAAAAAAATCACCTCTTTCTAGCTTTATAAAATTATGTGTGATACATCTAAATCCCATTGATATTTGCAAGAGTATTTTGGGCCAGCTTTAGTGAAAAATAGACTTGTAGCTACCTAAATGGAGTTTTAGGTTCAGAGTGTTTCTCCTTTTTTACCATTATCACTTACCATTGACAGTCAGCTTGGCTTTGTTGGAATAATTGGAGCCAAAGTGATTGGTGACAATGCACTGGTATTTCCCTTCATCAGTGAAATTCACATTGAAGAGGTGCAGGACAGTGGTGTATTCCAGCACCTCCCCACTTTGCTGCTGGTACCTGGCAAAGTTCTCAACGTCGGCATCATAGAGGACCTCGCTGTCTTTGCGCCAGGCCGTGGCCATGGGGGAGTCACTGCTGCTCACAGCAGTGCACATCAGGGTCACATTTGTGCCTCGCAGGGCCACCGTGGTCTCTGGGTGCACTCTGATCTGTGGTTTAGGGAAATTATCTGAAAAGAAAAGCACGAAGATCAGCTACTTTCCTCTTAAACTTGAATTAATACTGCAAGAAAACTCACTTGAAAGAATGCAAACAAAACCAAAACTTTGGGAACAGATGTCCTGCTTGAGGGGCACAAATTCAGCTATTTTGAGCTGGAAATCAAGCTGTGAAGGAGGCAGAAGAATCAGCATTGAAAACAGTGTAGAAATGTGGTGCTGAGCAGCCCTGCCTTTTGTCCAACTTCTGAAACTTGCTATATTTAGATCACACTCAAAAATCCTGCTCAGCTGAAGAGCCAGACCATTTTATGAAGGACTGAGACTTACTTTCAGATAGTTTAAATACCCTGAAGAGCCCTGAAGTTCCACAAGCACAAAGCATGACAAGCTGGAACTCCACTAACTCATCCCACTCGATGAAAATGATTTCCACATCCATAAATTCAGCCAAGACACTCCCACAGGCACATGCAGAGCTCTGTCAGATGCCACTGTGGTGGTACTGGAGCGGAGAGGTTGATGCATGCACCTACATGAATACTATTGTAGCCTTTGCCACCAAAGCAATGAAAGAATTGCACATACACAAATAACTGTTATAAATTTGCTCACCAGGAAAGGGAAACATCAGGTCTGCCACAGGCTTCTCGCAGACTCTGGGCAAAGAGTTTCAGACCACCATAAACATCACAGTTATGGAGCACCAGAAAATGCGCCAGAGCCTGAACTACTCTATTTTGCCCAGAGCTGCGGCTGTCCCATTCCTGGAAGAGCTCGTGGCCAGGTTGAGCAGGGCTTGGTGCAACCTGTTCTCATGGAAAGTGTCCCTGTCTATGGCAGGGGTTGGAACTGGATGATCTTTAAGGTCCCTTCCAACCCAAACTATTTTATGATTCTGCAATATTCTGCTGGTACGGGCAAGGAGCAGGAAGAAAGTGTCAAACAGACCTTACAAAGCTAAAAGTAGTCATAAGCAGGGAGAATGAAAGCATAATCCTTTCCTACTAGTAAGCTAAATAAATAACAATGCCCAACAGCACTACTCCTTCGGGTTAACTTCAGTGCTCAAACACCATAAAACAGAGCAAAAAGATGCAGAATTAAACCCCAAACATACAGCAGACTCAGGGATGTACATGGGCACCATGGCCAGGACCAAGTACCTCCCCAGAACTACAGCCTGATTTCAGCTACAAAACTTGTGTTACTGTGCTTTTTATATCAAAAGTCACTAAAAATACAAACCACAAACAAAGTCATCAAGGTCCACACTGAGAAGGCTTTGTCCTGCCAACCACTCAGGGTGAGCACAGCTGACACTGACAGCCTGCAGCAAATGGTTCTCACTGAGCCACTGGGGCAGCCATTTCAACTGGCAATCACAAAGCAAACTGCTTGTGTTCAACACTCTGCAGAAACAGGGCAAAACAAAAGGGTGAGTGAAGTTTATTTCACATGCATACATGTGATTTCACACAGCAAAGCATCTTAAAGCATACACATACAGACATATATTTACAGTATTATTTTATACTTACAGGTATTCATTATAAAATCTTGAGTATTTATGCTAGAATCAGTCCCCCTATATCATAATTAAAATCTAACATTTCATTTTAACCCTGGAGAATATAAACTCAGAGTTTCAACTTCTAAAAAACAATCCCAAAACCACTAAGCCTGTCTTTACAATTATCTCATCCCTCTTTAAAGCAATTAAAAGAACACAACACTGCAGTGCAGCTCCATGTTTCAAACTAAACACAACTGCCATTATGAAATGAGCAAAAGCCTCAATTCTCATTTTAATGCCAGCGGATAAATATTTAAGGCCAAAAGTGATTTGTTTCATACAGATATCAACTGCAGCTCGTTTTCTCTGCTCCACAGAAAACCTACCAACAGAAAGCAATGATGGGTCTCTTCTTTCCTACCATCTGCTTTCAAAGTTTCCCAAGTATTATTACTCATTCGCTGGAGAGCCAGACGCCACCTCTGAACTGACTTCAGGACATGGGGGCTGAGTTTTATTTGCCATACTCCAAATATGAGTTTGACTGACTTGAGACAGTCTAGCATTTAATAAGAAGTGATCTAGCCTAAGATGCAGCCAGTCATGGGAGAAAAGAGGCCAAACAAGCCAGGATTCCATCCTACTCTTTGCCTGCACATATCAATGACTCATCACTTTTAAAATACATCAGAGAACGCAACTTTAATACCTGAAATAGTCTCCTCACAGCAGCAGATCTTGCAGACTAAGTCCATCTGGCCAAGGTTAACTAATGGAGTAGTAAACAGTTTTAGACCAGATTACAACAGTCAGAGACTTTATCTCACAGAAAGGACCGCATTACAGTAGTATTAGTCTTGGGTGCGAAGGTCATTTCACATTATACTACTTCAGATGTCTGAAGACCACAAGAGACCCTATCAGCTTAAACATCTGCTAAGCACGTAGAAAATACTGTCTAGCTGTGAATTTTAAAGCCTTTCCCTAGCCCCCAAAAATAGGAAGAAAAGACCAGGATTTGCTAATCCCCCTGAGAGATTCCTGATGAATTATTTGTTTTGTTCACTGCCTACATGCAGCACTGAGCCTGCTGCAAAATCAGAATAGGAAAAGCTTAATGGTTCAGTACTGCAAGAAAAAGTTAACTCCTCCTAATTGCAAATAAGGAAATACAGTTGAAGATTTTATCAAACCTTAAATCTGAATATTCTGCTACCAACTTTGAGTTGATATTTTACCAGCATTGCTGCAAATATTTCATGATGAAAGCAGGCACACTTCAGACAACTTCAAACAACCCTACAATGGCTGAAGAATTCTTTCCAAGGTAGGGCTTGTAAAGAATCTCTAAATAATTGTTATGAACTTACAGCTCCTTCAGCTGAGCCTGGGCAAAGGCATTTTCTTGGATGGACATTATTGCATTGTTGCTTAAATCTCTGTAAGTTAAGCAAAGAGTACAATGAGGAGTCAGTGTGATTTCATGCTGCCTTCAGTTAAATACTTGAAAATCTCACAAAGAGCACAAGACCAAAGTTGACAAATAATTAGGAGTTCTACAAATTAAAATACTTACAGATGTTCAAGTCCTTCGAGACCAGAGAATGCTTTTTTGGTAATTGACTTAATTTGGTTTCCCTGCAAGATTCTGAAAATAAAGGCCCAGAAACCAGTCTGAATGTCAATATGAGTTCAGAAACAAGACCCAAAAGAAATACCCTATGATGCTTAACTACATTTTTTTCAATGGTAGTTGAGATACAGGACTAAATACTATTCTTTTTAGCTTAAAGGCTCAACTATTTTTCCTGAGAACAGGGCTTCTTTTCTATTTTTAACTTAGAGATTTGGATCAGAAATGTGTCAGAAGATAATTTAAGTCAGGAGGATGAAAGAGCAATAAGTAGAACTTGGGAATGGAGCAATAACTTCCTAATACCAACCGGCTACCACCATACAACTTCTGGGACCGCACCCTCACACCAGGCTATTTGTTATAAACAAAGTTTGTAACTACACAGGATGGAACTTCCCAGAAAACACGTGGCACTGGATAAAAAGTGCACAGTCTAAGTATCAAGCAGTTTGTTAATGCAATAGTGTTTCAAATTTGCTCAAAAATACTTTGTATTTTGGGGTTGTTTTTTTGATAAGTAGTAACTTTTACCCAAACCAAAGAAACACAAAAAATGACAATCACCACACAGAGGGAGTGAGGTATTCAATAATAAATGCAGTCAAATACTTATGCTTCATCTCATCAAATTGGTGCTGTAAGGAAATGCAGTGCTACATGGATCTGATGCCCCTGAACAAGGAACCCAGGACTACATCGAGTGGTTGTTACACACAAGTGGAAACACTGTGAGAAAGACTTTCTACCTCATGTCATTGACTGACAATTACTTAATATTTTGCACTCTCCCTCTCTGCATGCCTGGGAAATGCTGTTGCTCCCCTAATTTGTAATACATACAGTTTATCCAGCCTGCTGAGTCCCACAAAAGCTTCATTTGCATCTTCTATGGCCCAGGAGATCTCATTGTTCCGCAAGTCCCTGCAGGAGAAGACATTTCTCAGAAAGAAGACTTGGAACATCATTCTAACCAGGGCTAGTGGTGAGCTGGGGAAGACAGGCCAGCTATGGGGCTCTGGCACACCTGGAAGGTCTCAAATCTTTTACAAAACTAAACTTGTCAGGAAATAAATTTCTCACTTCAGAGGGGTAAAAGGGAAAACTTCATGGTAAGTGCTGCAGTAAGCATGACAAACAAACTGCGCAGCAGAACTTCTTGATGTGGCATTTAAGGAAAGCCCCAGTCTGACCAGTACTTTTCATGTGATGGACTATATGCCAGGAGCTGGGAGAGGCTTTTGAAGCAAGTTGGTTCATGTAAGAGAATTAACCAATACACCAGCAGCATTAACCTTCACAAGTAACAGGCTTATACCAGCATTAGCATATTAAGGAATTACACCCAGACTACAGTGTAGGCCTGCCAGGCACACCGTGGTGGCTTTTTCAAGATGAAGTTGATATTCTGCTCACAAATCTTTTTATCAGCTAATGGTATTTCTGGTTGACCTCAGCATAGCACTTCAGCCCCTCATGGAGAAGAAAGGTCTGAACAGCAAAAGCAATAGAGCAATACAGTTTGGAGAGGATTAAATGCTCTTCAGAAAGAAGATGAAATAAATTCACTTGCATTTTTAGCCTGAATGGCATGGACTGAGCCAAAAGCAGCTGTTTTGATACCACCATGCATAGAGAGGAGTGTATTTAAAGGAAATCACGCTAATAAAAAATAGTCTGCCCTGTGTTTTACCTGATATTCTACAAACAGCTAGACGAAGCTTCCAAACAAGTCAACTGACACAAATCTAGCTGCATACACAGGCAACTGTATATACCACTCATATAAGCACCTCTTTCACTGTGCTAATGAGGGGAAAATGAAGGATCTACTTTCCCATTACGTGAGACTGTAAACTGTGTAGAACACCATTGTGGAAGAGACTGGGATCAACCTCCAGGATATCATCAGTGGTAACAACAATTTTCTTACTTTTCTTACTCTGAAATATGGAAGTCCTGTTAAAACCACACACAGAAATATGTACACCAGCTGTAGCACCAAACAACCAGCACACAATCAACAATGGAACTAAAACCACATGGTATCTCTCATTTTTTGAGGTATTTTTACACTCCACTACTCAGACCACTCAGCAAAATGAGTGAGCAGCCCAAAAGAAAACCCCTCATTGTGTGAGAGAGGAGTTGGCTCCTCATGCCTGGCTGGGCACTAATGCTTGGAGCCTTGTTAATCATCCCTGCTCTCCATCCTGCACATTCCAGTCCCAAAGCAAAGGGTCAGGCCCTCACTGTTGACACCCCTGAAAGCCCAGGACAACTTACTAATTAATCTGCTCTTGTTCATTTTCATGCTACTCTAAATCTAAGAAATTAGGTTTAATTATTTCATTAAAAGGTTGTATTAAGGTTAACAGAGTATGACTTACTGCATGAATCTCTCTGGTGAATTTGCTTATTTAAGCGTTTATTTAATGAAGTGACAGAGGGGTTATGAATTTTCACTCCTTTCTCAAGTACTGTTGTTTAAGATAATTATAACTGTTCAGATCTACTTGGGACAGGACTGGATCTCTTCAGAAATATCCAAGATCTGCCAGAAAAAATCCTGGCAAGTGCAAAGCTGTGCCTTAAACAGCAAGAAGCAACTCTACACCCCCTGTTATGTTTGTGAGGTCAGAACATGAGCAAGATAGGTTAAACCACACCCTCTACAACACAGAAAGGTTCAGGCCTTGCTTTCTGAGGTTCCAAACCTAAGGAAACCCTCTAGAATAAAGAGCTCCAGGCTATTTGCTCCACAACTGGATACACAAGGTACCCACACCTCTCAGAAGCCACAGGACACACATCTGAGCACCCAAGGTCACCAAGTCATTGTTTCTTACTACCTCTGCAATTGAGCAGTTGGCTTGTTTTAGCTGGGCTGGAATTCTGTCATCTTGGCAAGCCAAAAGATTATCAGCCCTTCCACACCTGCAGGCAGGACAGCACCAACAATGATCTCAGGCTCCCACAGTGCAATATCCATTGTCTCTACTTCCAAAAGCTCCACTTAAACTAAAATAGCACTAAACTGAAACTTCTGTTTGAAGTTTTCCGTACTTACAAGGTTTGAAGATTTGTCAGACCTCTAAAGACACCATCAGCAATGTGATTAATGCGATTGTCACCCAGGTTTAGCTTCTCCAATAAACCAAGTCCCAGAAAGGCAGATTCCTTGAGGCGAGTGAGCTGATTGTATGACAAGTCTCTGAAAACATTCAACACACACTTTAAAGGCATGCAGGGGGACTAATTATTAAGATACTATCTGACTTGATTAACTATTGTGTTCTAATTTCTCTAACAGAATACTTATAATTAAAATACAACATCATCATGGGCCTAGCAAGGAAATTGAGTACTTCCTTCAGTAATTCATTCTTGCCAATCAATAACTGCAACATTTCAAAAATCCCCAATAAATAGTAGCCCAGGACTTACAGCTCAGCAAGTCTTTGGCAGAATTCCCATGCATCTGGGCTGATCCTGGTAATGGCATTCTGGCTAACATAGAGTTGTTGCAATGTCCGCAGCCCATACAGCCAGCCCTTGTTTACTTCTGTTAAGTTATTATGTTCCAGTTCTCTAATGAATTAGACGGAAAAAACATTTGCCAAATAGATAATCAATGAAACATCTACTTACAAAATTTCACCTTACGGATGTCAAAATTATTTATTAACTTTAAGCCTCAGACAACACAAAATGCATTATTCTTTCAATCCTGTTGAATTTTAAAAAAGCAACTAAAGTATATGAAGAACTGAGTAACTAAACACCAGCTTCAGGGATGAGTGGCAGAAACAAAACTATAGTCTCTATTCTCAAAAATAACTTCTTAAAAAAGAAGTCTTTTGCTAACATCGCATCACACATCCTTGTGTTCACACTGTCAAAGTCACGGAGGAAAGAACAACCCCATGTTATGGGGATTGCAAATAAAAACCAGCAAAAAGCAACTACAGAGACAAACATTCTTGATCAACATGTAGGAAGAAGCTGGAAAGAGGACCAATATAAAGGAATCACAAGACTGGTTTGTGTTGGAAGGGACCTCAAAGATCTTCCAATTCCAGCTCCCTGCCATGGGCAGGGACACCTTCCACTAGACCAGGTTGCTCTATTCAACCTATTCAGCCCTATTCTACCTGGCCTTGAACACTTCCAGGAATGGGGAAATGTATCTTAGCACTTCTGAAGTAACCAGACATGACATAAAAATAATGGGAAAACTCTTTTCCTATGATTTTGTCAATATCTCAGCACAGCCTTGATGTAAGGGAAACCGTACAGGACACAACCACCCAGAGCCATTTTCTTTATGCTAAAATACTCCATAACCAGGCATACTCACAATTCCTCTATATTACCCAGGCCAAAGAATGCTCCATCCATTAGTCTGCTAATCCCATTGCGCTGCATTTTCAAGGATTTTAAGGATTCCAATCCTTGGAATGTAAGACTTTCCACTATTTTAATCCGGTTCCTTTTCAGTTCCCTTTCATAAAGATGACAGTCAAATATTAAGACACCTTGCAACAAGCATCACTGTGTGAAAGTCAAGAACATGCTGAGATTAACAGCTCAGCTGTAAATGTTGTTTGGATGTTTTCAAGACTGTTACTTACAGAAACTGCACATGAGGCAATCTGAAGATCTTTGGTGGAATCATACTAATCCTATTTCTGTTCAGTTTTATCACCATTAGTGAGCTAGATAAGTTATCAAGGCAACCTGCTTCTAGAGTAGTTATTCTGTTGTTACTCAGATTCCTAAGGAAGAAAGGAAGGAGGTCTTTCAGAACACAGAGAATTTGATGAACACAATGGCACAAGAACCTCAGAGCAACCACTGATTAACAGAACCCAAGACCCTTGCAAAGTCACATGAGAAATCTAAATCACCAAGCTAAATCCTTTTTCCCAAAGGAATAGGTGTGAGGAGCTGATTTTTACAGCATGTCCATGCTTTAGTTAGAAGCGGTTCACACAATGTCCACAGTGATCTACTCAAACAGGGCAGAAATTATTCCCTGTCCCCGATGGCTTATGTACCTACATTCTGACAACAGCAATTGCTGTTTTCCATGTTATTTGGGAAAATACAATACAAATTGGTATGAAAACTATTTTATTTCAAGGACATCTGTAGCTCCATTAAGCACTGCTACCAGCTCAAAGCTGTGTAAGGATGTCAACTTTAAGACACTAATTTAA
>NW_005054566.1:565952-571445 GCF_000277835.1 Geospiza fortis | reverse complement strand
AGAAGATCATTCATACTTACAGGTACTTCAGTTGCATTCGTGGAAAGGAAGAGGCTTTAATTTCTGAGATATGATTAGAACTAAGATCTAGGTTTTCCAATGAAAGGTAGACCTGGAGTTGCTCAGCATTTATTTCTGGAATGGTATTGTGCACCCTGAAAAAGATCAGCAATAAATATGATTATCACAGCATCTCATCCTTCTGGATGCACAGCTGAAACAGCAAGAGGATTCGGTATATCAACAGTACTAGTGAGCTTCATGAATGAGACATGCATAACATGCTTACAAAAGTGTTGATTCCTAAAGCAATACTGCAAATCCAAGAGCTATTTGCCACCATGACAGATTTGCCAATATGAACAGATTCAAATTCTGAGGCCTACAGATGAGTGGGAAGTTCCTGGACTGAATCCCACCCCTTCAAAGCTGCCTGCCTTGGTTGACTGCATTTTATTGGTAATTTAGGGTGACTTGATTGTCCAACTGATTTGTATTTCTTTAAAGAGTGCTTACATGTTCCCTGATGCTCTTCATGTGAGCAGTAGTTCAAGAAAAAAGATGTTTTCCTACAATTTGATAGCAGAACCCTAATATGGTTCTCCCATTTGTTAAACAAGAAAAAGGCAGATGAGCTATTACTTACAATGAAAGAAGAGTTATATTGGAAGTTGTTTCTCCAAAATATGGAATTTCACTTAGCTCATTGTAATTCATTTTCCTTAAATAGAGGGCAAAAAAAATTACTGACACTTCAAAGAGGAGAAAAATCCTTCTGTATACAGAAATAATACATATCAATGCATTTAAAAATTTTACTGTATTAACAATACTTAGCAGTTGACAAAAAAGATTCCTCAAGAGCTCAAATACTAACAACTTGAACAGTGAAACATGCTAGCTTTTCTCATTTTCATGGATACTATTATTTCTCTTTCATTTAAAATCAGCTATAGCCAAAACAAATACTCCTCATTTCTCTTTAAAAACACTGGTCTTCTGCTCTTTCATGGGAAAGATTTCTGCTCACAACACAATAGTTTTATACATAAAATGTGCTGCCAATATGAAGCATCAATTTTTAATTAATTTGCACTGAATATTTCTGCAAGACAGACCAGGTATCTTGACATGCAATAAAACATTCTAATTAGAAAGGATATCTTTAGACTTTATCCTCATAAAAAATAACTTACACTTCTTGGAGAGTAGGGACAGACAAATCAATGCTCCAATTGGATGATAATAAATGATTATGACTTAAATCCCTAGAGAACAGAGAAAAAAGTTATTTAGTTCCTGGAATAATAATAATAATAAAAAAGCTCAACAAACCCAAAACATGTATACGTTATGCAATCTCAAGTTTGAAACTGCATTTATGTATTTTATACAGTTGCTCCTTCACTAAAGAAAAGAGCTTGTTTTAGTGGTCAGTCACAATTAAAAGTCTAAACAGTTCTGTTTGTCTGTTCGAATAAAAAAACTTTAGTTAAAGCTTCTTGATAGGAACATTGTACTTGACCAGCAAATTTTGGCTTTAATCCAGAGCTTTATTAACAACATTAGTCCACTACAAGAAAGAAAAACTTTGCGGGGACATAAGAGTAATTTCTTACAAAACACCCGTTATTGAACTGCTTCCATTTTCTCAGCTTTCCAAAGATGCTGACTAGCCAAGGCAGGTTTATTTTAATGGAACAATATACACAGAATTCCCAAACAAGCTGAAGTAGAGAACCCTGAGGCTGGGAATCTTGCAAACAGATGCTTTAGCACCAGCTGGTTTTACTTCTAAGAATCAAATGCAGGAGTTGGACTCTTTCAACGGGCAAGAGTCATTAAACCCAGCTTTAATGCTCACATTGGGTGCTGGTGCTATTCCCATTGCTCTAACTTTACACAGTATCTTAGTTTTGCCTTGGACTTGGTGCATAAATGCAACAGCTGCATCCATTTCCGAGCACGGGCTGCCTCTAGTCATGATGGACCAAAAAAATCAGGTTTGTGATGGAAACCCAGTCCCAGCCACACCAGAAAGGACAGGCAGATGTCAGTCCAAAAGGTGAAACCAACCCATCTATGTGACATTTTGCTGGTACAAGTCCAGCACAGAGGTGAATCTCCGAAAGCTCACGCCAAGAACCTGAATCATTGTGTATCAGGCAGGCAGCAGCTATGCTGACACAAGAGACAAAATCACACTTTGCAACCAAAACTCTGTTTATCTGTTAAAATGAATATTAAAATGCAAATGAGTATAATTCAAAATATTTCCACTGACAAGCAGGTTTGGACAAGCCACAGCATCCACACACTCCTCTGTTTGTGCAATAGCTTTGGGCCTGTGCTTGACTCCAAATACACCAAGGGCCAAACTTGATCCTGCAAAAATCATTAAGTCCAATTCCTGGTCCAGAACAGGTCAACCCCAAAATTCCACCACATGCCTAAGAGCATTGTCCAAACACTCCCTGAGCTCTGGCAGATTATTTTTGATCTGTAAGACCACAACCTACTAAAAGACAACATGGACTGACAATTGACAGACTACAGTATAGTTACAGTTGTTAACTTTCACTCAGGTTCAGTGTAAAGATTCTGCTGAATTATTAAAATCCTGGGTGTCGTGGCAAGTCAGGCAGCTAATGTATTCTTTTAATTACACCAGGATGCAAATTATACAGATAGAGCAGTGTGGGTTTGGAAACAATTGGAAAAAAAAAGACTCAAGAGAACCTGGAGAGAAGAACTGCAGCCAGTTGCAGAACTATTCTGCAGCTCTGCCTCGTCAGTACATGTGGTAATTAAGCCAGGCCTAAACACTAGGAAAAACACAAAAACAACCAAGCATGAGCTGCTCCTGAGCAGGCTTCCCACCTCAGGGGGCTGAATGCTCAAGACACTCTCTCCAGCTGCCCACATTCCCCTGAACCCTGCTCAACCCAAGCCTCTGGGCATCCGCAGGAGCCTGGCACAGACAGGTGGAGGGAAATATGATCCCAAATCCCAGCAGTAGACTTTCCTGAATTTTTCAAACATGCAGGCACCCAGCCAGTGCTGGCAGTCTAATCTTGGAGCAGAATGTTTAACCAGAGCAGGAAGTACTAAGCCATGCTGTTTCCAAAGAACCAGTGCGCAACAGATGGAGGAAGGAGACAATGGACATGGAAGATAACGCTGCACCCCTCAAGGTGCGCAGATACTCCACTAATGAGCAAAACCAGGCCACGGGTTCTGAGCCAGACCAACCTGTATGTCAGGCACAGCTAGTGGACACTGACATACATCTTGGAAGCAAGATTAATACACATAGAAAACTGAAACTTGATTTTTCTAAGGCTTTCAGGAAGACTATAATAGAATATGTTAACTGGGTAGGGAACCTACAACAATCTTTTAGTCCACCTGCCTGACTACTTCAGGACTGACCAAAAGTTAAAATTATTCAGGACACTGAATTCCTCCAAATTCCTCCTAAATACTGACAGCCATGGGGCCAAGGTGATGAGGATGTGCTAACATCCAGTTATCCCCCTTAGAAACCTACTGTCGAAATACTGACTTAGAAATTAAGATTTTAATTCAGAAAGCACGGGAAGTATTTTTCTATTCTTACTCAGATTTGGACTACAATGAAGTTTTCATTACAAGAAGTCTTCTTTCAAGAAGCTGGGTAGAGTTGATATTTAAAGTGATTCTGACATTATTTATATCTACATTCTGTTACTAATGCTTTTCTTTTTCAAACAGACCAACTGATCACAAAAAACAGAATTAAATACAATGGCTGATTTTCTGTGTTCAGAGATCATTCAATCACACAGCTAAGATTCCTGCTATTCTGGAGAACCAGATGCCATTCCCTTGTTCTGGAAAAGCCAAAACCAAAGAACCCATCCTTTAAGCAGCCTTTGTAACTGGGAGGCCCAAGCTGTGCAGAATACAGAGCAAACACGCAAAATTTGTATTTTAGAGATTCATCTGGTATTGTATATAACATCATCTAAACATTCATTTTGAGCTTAAATGGTACTCATCTCTTAAGTAAATAACACAGAACACACATACCAAAGTGATTATGGATAATGAAGAATGATCCTAATTCAGCCAAGCTGAGCATACTGCGGCACTGTAGAGGTGTTGATGCAGAATGCAGGCAGCCAGTTGAGCTCACCCAAAAAATCTACTGTGAACAGAACCTGCTGAAATAATTAACTGATACCTGAACAACTACTATTCATCGTCTGTCTGGTTACCAGGATACATAAACACACCTGCCACTATGGGACTAGAGGCAGTGACCACCAGCATTGTGCTTCTCTCTGCTCCTACACACAGGGCTGGCATTCCTTACTCTACAGAAACTAATGTTAAGAGGCAGACATACAAAAAAAAAAATTCATAACTCCCTAACTTCACAACGCTTTTCATCACCTACCAGGCTAGCCACAAAACATATATAACTTCAGAGGCAAAATGAAGTTAGTTTCCTGAGCACTTCCGTCATGAAAACCAAGTTCTGTTCTGCTGGCTTCAATAAAAACAAAAAGTGAAAATAAAACCAACCTGCACACACACACACTGGAAGCACCACCTGCAAGTAATTAGAGAATTAGGAAAAAGAAGAATTTTTAGTCCTCAGTGCCAGTTGAAATGGTATCACAGAACTAATAGAGAAAAGCACATCAGGGACTTGATCATGTGAGAAAAATTAGGCTTTGATTAATTTTAAACAGCGGGTATACATTATAGCTCATTTAGATTCAGAACTGCTAGAGTAGTACTAGCGAAGAAAAAACATCACCCATGCTTCACGTGCCAAAATCCTGAAAGCCACAACAGAGGATAGACACAGAATGGATAAAGAGCAGCTCTGAGGAGGACTTGGTGATGTTGGTGGATGAGAAGCTCAACAGAAACGTGCATCTGCAGCCCAGAATATCCCCCCACCCCCACCACGAGCCCTGGGCTGATCCCCCAGCATGAGCAGCAAAGGAGGGGGCGATTCTGCCCCTCTGCCCCGCTCAGGTGAGACCCCACCTGCAGAGCTGCCTCCCCACTCTGGGGCACCACTGCCGGGTGCTCTGCCCGCAGCCCTCCGGGCTCCGTGAGAACATCCCGCGGACAAAATCACAGAATCTATCAGGTGGGAAAACACCTCCAAGATCATTGAGTGAAACCTATGACCAAACACCACCCTGTCAATCACACCACAGCACTGAGTGCCACGTCCAGTCGTTCCCTGAACACCGCCACCTCCCTAGGCAGCCCCTTCCAATGCCTAATCACCCTTTCTGTGAAGAAATTCCTCCAGATGTCAAACCCGAACCTCCCCAGGCACAGCTGAAGACTATGTCCTCTTGTCTTACCGCTTGTTATCTGGGAAGAGAGCCCGGCCCCCAGCTGGCTGCACCCTCCTGATAAGAGTTACAGAGCGAGATAAGGACACCGAGCCCCGAGCCCTGCCGGCCCTTCAGCCCGGGCCTCGCA
>NW_005054566.1:556104-560405 GCF_000277835.1 Geospiza fortis | reverse complement strand
CGGGTGGACCCTCTCGGTGCCTCCGCTTCGTCCGTTTGCACCGCCAGCTTGTCCTTCGGTGGGTGTCGGGGTCTGCACGGAGGGCTCAGATGACCCACTGCTGTTCCTTCCAAGCGGACCCGTTCTGTGTCCCCACGAAGGTGTCACCCTCTCCCCGGGCTGTGGCTGCAGCGCATCTGTGCTCAGGTGTCCCCAAAGCTGTGCGGCTTCACTGGCACCACGGCCTGAGCTCCCACAGCCAGCACGAGGGCACACAGACCTGAAGGGCTCCACCCGGATCACACCAGCATAGCCAGCACTGGCCATCGCCAGTGCCCAGCCTGGCTACAGCACCTGGGCACGGACCAAACCACCGGCTGTATGCCCAGTACTGCGTGCCCTCTGCAGCCCCTCCATGCCATTTATGTCTTAACGGGGGTCTCAGGCTGCTCCCATACCCCACTGCCATGGCCATAGCCTCCAGGTTGGCCAAGGTCACAGAATCATTTAGGTTGGAAAAGACCTCCAAGATCATCGAGTCCAATTTGTGACTGAATACCACCTTGTCAACTAGATCATGGCACTAAGTGACACATCCAGTTGTTCCTGAAACACCTCCGTGGATGGTGACTCTTTGAGCAGCCTGTTACATGTCTAATCACATTTTCTTTGAAGAAATTCTTCCTAATGTCCCATCTAAATCTCCCCTGGCACCTCTTGAGGCCATTTCTTCTTGTCCTGTCACTTGTTCCCTGGAAGCAGAGCCTGACCCCTGGCTACACCCTCCTCTTAGGGAGTTACACAGAGTGAGAGGGTCGTTGAATGAGGAATTGCTGAGATCACTTGGTTTGTTCAGCCCAGAGAAGAGACGTCTGAGGTCAGACCTCATCAGCATCTGTTGCAGCTTCCTCCCGAGGCCAGCAGAGGTGCAGCTCCAATCTCTGCTCTCTGGGATCAATGACAGGACCCAAGGGAATGTCTGGAGCTTTGTCAGGGGACAGTCAAAATGGATATTAGGAAAAGGCTCTCCCAGAGGGTGGTCGGGCACTGAACAGGCTCTTCAGGGAATGGGCATGGCTGCCGGAGCTCAAGGAGTGTTTGTACAATGCTCTCAGGCAGAGGGTGGGATTTTGGGGTGTCCTGTTCAGGGTTTGGAGTTGGACTCGGTGATCCTTGTGAGTCCCTTCCAACTCAGGATATTCCTTATGATCTGTGCAAAAAGGGATGAGCAAGGACAGGGAAGATGTCAGGTGGGAATCCGCTGCCTGCATCAGGGTGGCCACTGGCAGTGCTGCCCCCAGCTGCCACAGGCTCAGGGGAGCTCAGTTAGGAGAATCTTCTTAGACAAAGTCCAGGGCCCAGCACAGGTCTTTCCAACAATAGTTCCCAGTGCAATTTGCATTTATGAGATTATTGCCCTGGCAGCAGAAATTTGCATATTAATAGAAGCCAGTCTTAATTGCTGAGCTGCTCCTAACAGCTTGGAACAGAAAGGGACCTGCTGTGATTCACCAAGCTACAACTGCCACTGCTGGGGGCCCTGTCTTCTCAGGCAATTCCCTTAAAATTGCAGGGCAATTCTCCTACTCCCTCTGCCAACCCCAGTCCAACACAGCTCCAAGACCTGTGCAGCTGCCCACAGTATCCATTTAGATGTGACATCCCTCTGAGGGTCCTCTGGGACGATGCCTCTGGAATCGATTTGCCACGCAGGGCTGGTGCTATAGACAGAACACCTCCTGTGTGCTCAGCATTGCCCACAGGTGTTCCAAAGCCCAGTCCTGCTGACCGTGCTAAAGTGGGCACAAACCCTTGCAGGGTAGGTACCGAGGGTACAGCTGAAACAACCCTGCTGGAGGTAATTACAGCCCAGCCATCAGCGTCAGTGTGGTTTAAAATGGAAGAGGCACTAGATCCCTTTCCTGTCCTTGGCTGGGACAAGACAGATTGAGTGGTCAGGGACTTGCCATGGAAGGACTTTAACATCTCCCTGAGATGAGGAGTCTCCCCACTCCACAGCACAGATCCGGGATCCCTAGGGAAGGTGCAGGAGGCTTTGCTGCAGTCCAGCCCTGCTCATCCCCCTCGGGCCACTCTCCCCACCCAACATCTGGATTGCTTCCTGGCATTTTGAGGGGAAGCCTGGGATCCTGCTACAGCAGGAGGCTCCCTCGCCCTGCCAGGAGCATCGTTGGCCTGGGCATGCTTCCCCGGCTGGGCAGCAATGGAGACTCAGCGCATCCCACTGCTGTCTGCAGCTTCCACACTGGGTCCTCCACGGCGAGATGCTTTCCAGACTCCAGCCCAGCACGGTTCTGTCCTTCGCGGCGCTGGGCGGCAGCGTGGGAAGGCTCAGCCTGTGCTGGAGCTGAGCCTTCGCCACTGGATGGCACACGAGCCCCAGCAGAGGGGCCTGGGCGGCCTTGGGGTGCTGAGCCAAGCGCTGCCGGCTGCGGGCTGGGGGTGCCGGAGGCTGCCAGAGGTGCTGGCAGGTGCTGGGCTCCTGGCCCCTCGCGTCTCTCCCTGCACGCCGCCCTCGGGACTGTCGGAGCTGGGTCGGAGCGGGACTCTGACCTCGGCTGAGCAGTATCTGCCGCACCTCCGGTTGGGCGTCCAGCCGCTCCTCAGGAGCGCAGAGTTTTCTTCCAGCACTCCCTCCAGATAAGGCTGAACTTACCTCCCTGCTCCTCGCAGGCTGAAAATTCAGGGAGGTTTTTAAACCTGCTGGCCTTGACAAGCACGGCCTGAAATGAGCTCTTTATTTAATATGTTTGTGCCAATGACGCTGCTGGAGGGCAGAGGATGCCAGCCTGGCCAATAACTCACAATAAAAACTCTTCTCTCCCCCAAATCCACTTTTCTATCTGCCCTGTTGCCCTCTCAGCCCTGTTCTCATCTGCATCCCTTTCCTCACCGGGACATCTCCACTAGCATCCAGGCAGTGCAGGGTGGCCTTATGCTGTGGGATGCCCAGTGCTGCAGTGCTGGGATGGGGCAGTGCCAGACTGCTCAGGCTGTGGCCCCCCTGTGGGGTCACCCTGCCCCAGCTTCTCCCTGGTGCTGCCACCTCATCAGCTGTGCTGCAGGTCCCCGCGGCCCAGCTGTGCCCAGGAAAGTGAGCGGACAGCCAGAGGAACAGACAGGTTGTCTCTCTGCTGCCCTTGGCCCCATTGTTCTCCCACGGCCACTGTGTCAACAGCAGCTGGAAGAGGAAACAGGGGCTAAGGAGATGCCAAGACCCCTGCTGCTCAGGGAAAGATAAGGAGGGAGGGGGCATTTATGGAGTGTCCAGGGGTGGCGGATGCAGGAGGTTCCCCTGTGGTGCAGGAGAGGGACAGCATTGTGTCCCCAGACAGTTTTCTATGTACCATGCTGAGTGTGGGCAGAGACTGGGGATGCATGGCATGCTTGGGTGGTGGTTTAAGCCAGACGTTTAAAAAGATTGAAGTGATTTGCCTGTGAAGCTTTGGGAAGAACTCCATCACCCACAGACCCCCCTCTTGGCACAGAAATGGCTGAGCTCTGGCTGGGGTTCTTGGAATGTTCCTGTCTCCTCCAGTCCATTCCCAAGGTGTCTGCACCATACCAGAGCCCTGAGGGATGGGATGCAAATTGGTGATCCTGGCTGTGTCTGCCCATGGCCCCAGTATGCAGGCCAGTGCACTTCTTGGGAGGAAGGGATGAGTGCCAGGGGGCTGGTGGCACTGCTGCCTCCCCTGGACAACCCCGGGATGCAGCAGTCTGCTGGCATCTGCTCCAGGAGCAGGACACTAACCTTCTCACATCCACTCTGTCAACAAACCAGGAGAGAACTTTGAACTTTGCCCTTGAAAGGGGTGACAAAGCCCAAAGAGCAGTAGCCATGGGCCTGGCCAGGGCTCACCGGTCTTGCTTGGACACACATGGGAGACACCTCCATTGCCACAATCTCCTTCCTGGTTCCCTGGTTCCCAGTCTATGGGTTTGGTGCCAATCTGGACCACCAATCTGCAGCTGCTGATGGGCAGCAGCCCAGGAGCTGCTGTGCCTGTGTCCTGGACCTCTCCAAGTGCAGCATGTGCATTTCTTTGCAGACACCCACTGTCTGTCTGGAAACCAGAGCCGAGCCTTGGCACGTCCAGCCATGTGTGCTGGAACTGGGCACCGATGCCTTGTCCACTCCTGCAGGTTTGTAGTCACATCTGCTCAGGATCACAATCATAACATTGTCAAAAGCCCCCAGTACCCCCACAGCCTTCTGGGTGCCCCAAATCCACACCCTCTCAGTCATCAAGTGCTTCCCAGGAACAGTAAGGAGATCTCCAGGCCTGTTTTTCCAGAGA
>NW_005054566.1:542756-556072 GCF_000277835.1 Geospiza fortis | reverse complement strand
GCTCCACTGACATGTGGCCAACACCTACAGCCCTTCCTTTCCCTCTCGGCAGTTTGTTTTGTTTCCTTTAACATTTATAGGTCAGCTGGAGTCAAGAGAGCTAATGAGCAGGAGCATGTCCTCAGGAACTTCCCAGGCTCTTATGGACTAGGAACAGGGTGGGATGAAGATGGGGCATGCTTCAACAGCATACAGCTGATATGGGAATCCCTGCATTTCAAGGATGGTGCAGGTCCAGTTCAAAGATGATAGAATTGATTTGTGGTGAAAGTGAAAGGTGAAAGTGAAAGGTGAAAGTCTTCGTAGAGAAGGTCTGTGAAAAGAGAATTAGGAACAGTTTAATATTTATCACATCAGAGAGACAAGACAACGTTTTATATTAAACAATAAAACAGAATGGTTATTTTGTAACCTTTAAGCTATACTCAAATTTATGTTCTTACCCTCAGACCAGATCAAAGGATTTCCTGGGGAATTTATTTAAGGAAGGGTTTTGGGACATACACTTGTGATGCTGCTCTACTGGGCCACTCAGACTATGACACCAATCACAACTCTTCCTGTTGTCACTCAGCATTATTTCCAATGTGGGAACCAACCTGCACATCCCCTTCTCTGGTGTGGAAAAGCACTGGATCAAGGCAGGAGACTGTGACCTCCAGCATCTCTGGCAGACCACTGGGTGTGCCCACTTCAGGGAGAGGTGAAATGTGAAAGCCATCTCCTGGTCCCTTGCTGCTGGTAGGTCCCACTCAGAGGACACAGGGTCAGGCTCAGAAGCCACAGCCACACCGGTGCAAAAAGTGAGCACCAGTGAGAGCACAAGGCCTTCGCCTGCCACCTGAAGCTGCCCTGAAGCTGCAGCACTTCCCAGCACTGCTGTGGCAGGAGCTCCTGGAGCCAGCATGGGATCCAAAGAGCACACCGACGTCAGAGCCAGGACAAAGTCTGGCAGGACACAGAAAGGTGTGAAAGGCAAAGGGCTGTCACATGTGCCTGATCCACGTGACTGCCAGCGCAGAACGTCGCCCACACCGTCTGCCCAGAGCTCCACACTGGCAGCACACATCGGGCCAAGACGGGGATGTCTCCCACCACGCACGTCTTCTGAAGCAAGCACAGGAGCAGGGAGAATCATCCATTCCTGTGACTATTGAGTACCTGGGACATGCTGTGTGGTGTGTTCCAAGACAATCCTGGTCCCCTGACATGACTGCACCAGTCTCTGGTGGGGTGCGGGGTTGAGTGGATGCATGTGAGGTGCCCACGCACCCCAGCCAGGGCATTGCCTTTCAGGGGGCTTTGTCCACACCATCACTAATAATATCAAGGTGTTCTGCCAAGTTCCTTGCAGCAAACCTATGAGTTCATTCAAAGTGACAGGGGACCTGATTTATTATACTAACGAGCCAGCGATAAATAAACATGACCTGAGAGAATCCCAATCCCACAATTCCATTCTTGTTCAGCTCCTTGGGGGAGATGAAAGGTTTCCTACAATTTCCCAGTGCTACCCAGAATCTCCCCTACTTGATCTGCCAAAGCTTTCTCCTGCTGTTGAGCCTGGCATTTCATTGAATTGACAGCAGCGGCTTATTAATTGTACTAATGAGGGGCTCAGCAATATGGAGCAGTGGAGAGAGTCCAGTGTGGCTAATAAAATGCTCAAAGCTGAGCAGAGCATAAGGTCACCGTGTTGCCAGGCTACTGGCTAAGCTGCCTGGAAAACGAATACGTGAACCAGTAGGTGACTCTGGGAAAAATATTGCTCCAGAACTCACATAATTAATAGGACAGTGATGCTTTATTTTCTTAGGAAGAATATAGAGCAGGGAGGGTGTGAGTGCACAGGCGTCGCAGCTGAGCAGCTGGGGTGGCTGGGGGCTGCGGGAGCTATGCTGGGAGTGGGATAACAGGGTCTCCTCCTCTCCTGGCCTTTTCCCAGCACCATTTACTCCTCCTTGCAGACATAGAGGAGCCCAGAGCCAGGTTCCAGGAGAGGCCTGAGAAAGGTGTCCACAATGTGACACTTGGGTGCGGCCTGAAGGGAGATTTTGGATATCTGGTAACAATAAGGGAACTGCCCCGTGTTTGACCTGAGCTAGTTCCCCAAATACCACTGCAGGGAGAGATAAACAAGGCTAATTAAAACTAGCGATAACTGTAAATTTGGCAAGGGGATGTTCTCGGGATCTCTGATCTCTTGAGACAGTAATTCCCCCTGGGAGTTTACCACACAACCCCCAGGGGTTTATAGCAATAAACAGGAATATTTTTGCTCCACTAGGAAGGAAAAAGGAAAAGAAAAGGACAAATACTGATCTTAATCTCTTTATTTGCAACTGGTTCTGTAGCCCCTATTCAAGTTCTCCAAATTGCACCTCACCAGGGGAGCTTATTCTCATACCAGACTGTTATCTGAGCAAAGCCCTGGAGCACGAGCATCTGCCTAAAGCAAACACTGGAAAAAGGTCATTAATCTTTCAGGCTCGTGTGGGACTTGCAGCTGGGGGCTCCCACGTGCCCCCTGTGCTGTCTGTGAGGCTTCACAGGCTGCCAGCTCTGTGCTGGGAAATGTCAGCAGGGTCCCTGCACACAGAGGGATCTCTAGGGGTCTGGAGTGTACCCCCAGCACAGAGCTGCAAGCCACTGTGCCATGTACTGGGTGGGCACTGACATGTTCCCACTCTGTTGGCAGGAACAGCCTTTCAATCAGCCATCAGGTGGGCTGGGATTGCCTTTGGAAGAGACAGGTTGATGTGGCTGCGGTGGCCAGCGAGTGGCCACTGCTGAGCCACAGAAAAGACACTCGACAATTTGGCAGAAAGTTCTCTTACAAAATCCATCATGGTAATGTCAGGAGAATGAGGCAACATGACGGGCTTTGCCCGTAGATGGGATCATGGAATATTTTTCCGTCTAAACGGAGAGGGCCACAGAGCTCCTCTAACTGCTGTGGGTGTCTCTGTCTGCATGGAGCTGGATCCTGGCCCTGCTCCTGGCTGTGGATGGGCTCCTGGGGAGGTGCTGGTTGCTGCCACACTGTCCTGGGATAAGCCAGCTGCTGTTCCCCACAGTGGTGGGGTGTTGGGGCAGGCAGAGCACAGGGTGCCCCAGACCCACATTCCTGAGGAGCTGGTGGCATGTGGCCTGGTGGTAGGGCTCAGATACCACCTGCAAGGTGGTGGGGTGGGAGCAGAGGTGGAGGGGCAGGAAAGTGGAAAAGACAGCCTCTCTCCATGCTGTGCCTCAGCCCCGGAGCTGCCAAACAATGGCTGGAAAGGTGATGGGAAGATGGGAAGTGTGGGGGGAATGGCAGGACATGCTGCAATTGCGTGTGCGCTGTCCCTGCCAGATCCCCTGCCAGGCAGGCTCCCTCCTGCTGGCACTTCCCTCGGGCCACAGTCTCATCCCTGTCCCCATGGCTCTGTGCTCTCCCAAGGACCTGCCAGCCCTTCCCTTCCAAAGTCTTTGTTTCCCAATCTCTGGAAGCCAGAGGCTCAGGTTTCCAGGGTAGAAAAGCAATTTCTTCCCCTGAAAATTGCCCCTGTTTTGTTTTGTCTCTCCTCACACAGCCGTGGAAGCCAGGCCACTGGGGCAGCTCACAGGTGCTGTGGTGGGTCTCCCTGGAACCCAGGGCCACTCCAGTAAGTATGAGCTCCCTGTGAACTCTGCCCAAACCTTCACATGAGTGGGTGTGGGAGCCAGGTGCCTTTCCCAGCAAGCTGCCTGCATCCTGGGCTCAGCAAGTGCAAGCTGGCCAAGCATAAAGCTGCAGCTCAGTGCAGCCCCCCACGCCAGAGAGTGAGTAGACAGCATAGCAGTAGAGAGCAGGGCCAGAGTTAGAGTTCCTGGGCTCTGGTATCCAGATGGGACACAGCCCCAGCCTTAGTATGGCCTCAGCTCTGGCTCAGGTGGGATTCTGGTTTTCTTCAGATAGAAATGAGTGATATTAATCCCCTGCTCACCCCAGGGATCCATACCTGGGGTCACAGCTTCTGAAACCTCACCGAGACCCATGCAGCATTAAGGATGTACAGAGGTGCACACTTTGTACCAAGCAGGCTGATCCATGGATTCTGCCCCATGAGCATGAGTTTCCTCTGAGTTCCCCCACGAGGGAAGTGAAACTAAAGATTTCCTGGTGTGAAGGCTCTGCCAGCACTGATGCAGCCCGCTGTTCTGTTGCCTGGGGTCTCTTGGACAGGGGACACCACTCCACAGTATCCTGCCTGCACTCCCACTCCCCTTGCACTGAGGATACTGAAGGCCCCTCTGCCAAATTCCTCGGCCTGGCTCCTCTGACCAGTTTGAAATTCACTTGGGAAAAAAATACTTAGACTAACAAATAACAAACCTGGCGTCTGGCCAGTGATTCAAAGGCTCCAAAAACGAAGCTGAAATTTGCAGCTGGCCACACTCCCTGCCTGACTTGGCAACAGCGCTGGTGTCTGAGCACCTGCCAGGGCCAGGAGCGACCGTGGCGCCCGCAGTGGAGCACGCCGCGCCGGCCGCGGGGCACCGTGCATGCCCTGGCACTGCTGCTGGGCCGCCCAGTGCGGCTGTACCTGTGCCCCGGGCTTTATTCTCACAGAAAGGGATCTTCTGGCTCCCGGGAGCAGCTCTGCCAGGACAAGGAAAATGACCTGGAAAAACAATGTTCACAAACAACACTCCTGCTGTGGGAGGCAGGGTGCACGCTGGAGCTCTCTGGGTTCAACACCACAGTGTGCTCAGCAGTCCCGCATACTGTGGGCCATGACCAGCCAGACTGGCCCTTCGCCCCACCCCGGGCAGGCTGGAATCACTGCCTGAGCCAGCTGAGCAGCAGCTCAGCTGGGACGGGTGCTGCTGGGGTGGTGAGGGAGCCGGGGCTGAGTGGGCAGGGGATCAGTGCGGTGCTGGAGAGTGAACAGGCGGCTGTGAAAATGCAGCAGAGCCTGGCAGAGGGTTGGGGCTCCTGCAGAGAAACACAAACTTTGGTAATCCTAAATGACAAGGAGGTAGAGAGGTGCAGGGGAGTGGAGGAGCTGAGCAGGAGGCTGTTGGAAGGGCAGGGCACTAGGCTGCAGCCCCTTGGCCTCCCCTTGCTCAGGAAGGGGTGTCATGTGGAAAAGTAATTGGATCCTGGGATTTACTGAATGATATTGTGGATTATTTCACGACCATCATGTCGCAGTGTAATCTCGTTATGGCATTACACAGCCACGTGCACGTGCAGTCCTATTGGGCCCATGGCTGGTGACACATGAGGACCTGCCTGGCCTATACGTTTGCTGAGGCTTGATCTGAGACCAGACAGCAGAGGAGGGGTCATTTAGTCAAGGGTGGCTGGTGACAGCTGGGACCTGGGATTTTCCAAGACACACAAGAGGCTGGGACAGGGTGCCATGGCTTTGTGGCAGAGAGCTGAGCCCCCAGGTGCAGGGGGAACACTGGCAGGTGGCAGTGTGGCCATTCCTGCCCTGGGGCTGAGGTTCCTGCTCCCAGCATGGGCTGAGGGGCAAAGCAAGAGGCGGCCGTGCAGTTTGGAATGCAGCAGAGGCGCTGGGCTGGTTCTGACAGAGCTCAGACACTTAGAGAGAAACTCTCCGTCCTGGGAGACCTGAGCCCTGGGCATCCTAGGGGAGCATGGTCAGGGCATCCCACAAGGCAAAGGGGGCTGGGATGATGCAGGAAACCTGGAAGCGAGGTCTGCAGCTGCTGCTAGCCCTACAACAAATATCTGCTGTGAGCCCAGAACACGTGCTTCCCCTCCTGCTCTCTGCACCATTGTTGGTTGCTTTTCCAAAGCATAACAGGCAAATCCCATCTCTGAGACAGTGAAAACACAGCTCACCCCTGCAAGGTAAGAATAGCAGATGAGCTGGGACAGGCAAACAGCCTTGACCACAGCTTCCTGCCACAGACCCAACAAGATGGAGCTGAAGGAGTCCCTGACCCCTGTACTGGGGCATTTGGAGCCAAATGGGAACTCGGGGGACTCACGGTACTGCTCAGAGAGGAGAGCAGCTGGTGCAGGGGTCTGAGACTTCAGTCCGCCCGGGCTAGTGCCTGAATCCCCAAAGACAGAGGGTGTAAGGAAACTCTGTCATCCTGCTCATCTTCCCTTGTCCCTCCAGCTCAGGACTGGGAAGTGAAAATCACAGGGCAGCATCAAGAGCTGCCGCCACCCAAGCCATGGCACTGGGCATTGTGTGATTAATCACGTTTGGTGCTTGTGCCCTAATGAACTTCCACCTAGAAAGTAAGTATTTGTACCCGGCAGCAACAGGCTTAATCAAAAACAAACTTTTAGAGTTTTTTTTATTTGCGCCCAACTGAAACATGGAAATCTGAAACACTGCAGATCAGCCAACTCTCCCGCAGCAGCTTTCCAGCAGGTTAACTTTGAACTGGGATGATAACAAATTATCTGCTAAACACACATGTGGAGGGAGCTCAGTGGCAGTCTGTCTGACTTGTCTTTAGCTGTTCCTGCTCGAAAATCTAATTTTCTTTAACATTTTGTATCACTCAATTTTGTTCCTTTAAGCCTGTAAACCAGGGAAAGGGTAGCAGTGCCTTTATCCTAAGAGGAAGCATGACCTCCTGCTTCAAAACAAGAGCTGGCTTTATTTATCCTATCCCCAAGCTGGGCTTGGGGAATAACAGAAATGTTTGTTGTCCCACAAAAGACTGGTTTATCAGCTATTATTAGAGCAGTAATGGCAATTTAGAATGAGCTTATTAGGCACATTTAACCCTATTCTCTGATTATGGAAGATCAGGGATTTGTAACTGGGGCTATTGCAACTATTTTCTGCTGTGAGTTTTTGGAGCCAAGCATGGTGCACCCACCCTGTGCCTATGTACCTGTTGAGCCATGGGGTGGTTGTGCCGCCGCAATGGGTCAAAAGTCAGTTCATGGGGTACTTGCCAAGTTGAAGAAGAAGCTCTGGCTTGCGCAAAAGACTAATTAAATTGCTTTATGTAACTCCTCCTGCCTATAGAGCTCAGTCACCAGAGTGTGTGCAAACCCAACATAAAACAGCATGTGAAGAAGGTGGATCTGAATTTGCTGGTGAGAGCTAGTTTTGATGGACGCTTCACAGTGTCCAAACCTTATATCCAGTAATGTTGACTTGGAAGGTAGGACTTGGGCTACATGAATATATTTTCTTCCCCTAAACAACCTTCTTTCTGGTCACCACTATGGACAACACTATTTCAGAGAGAGAAGAGTGGGACCTGATCTAGTGTGTGGCATCTCTGCTGTTGTGGGGAGGTGGAATGAAACTATTTGTAAGGTACCTCCCAACCTGAATGTTTCTATGATTCTATGATTCTGTGATGACCTGCAGAATGGGCAGAGCAAGTAGGGTGGGTGGTCAGAGTGGGGAGACCATCCTAGTGGGATGGGATGGGAAGGTGCACGTGGCAGTGAAGCAGCAGCTTCTCAAGGACAAGCCAGCTGCATTCTGACCTGAGCTTTGCTGCTGGCAGGGCATGAAATCCCATCTCCGTGGCAGCAAAAGGCAAAGTCCCCAAAACCTGTTCTGGGCCAAGGGCTGCCTCAAACTGTTAGTATACTTTGGTGGTGTTGGACTTAGGCCTGTTTGTGCAGGGGGGGCACCTGACCCACTTCAGAAAGAACCATCTCCAAACGAGCCAGCCATGGGCACTGCTCCTTGCTCCCATTTGCCCAGGGTCAGAAACGATGCTGTGTTGGCCCTGTGAGGGAACAGAGCCTGCAGGGTGTCCTCCCTGCTCAGACCTGGGGCCCACTCCCTGTCAGGAGCAAACCTGTGTCAGGGCACGCAGCAGCAGTGAGCTCCTCTCCGGGGATCTCTCCTCCAAACAAGCACGGTCAAACAAAGCCAGGGGGACAGAGGCTTTCCTGACATTGTCAGTCCAGGCTCTTTGGGAACAGAACAAGAGGGGTTTTGGAAACAAGCAGCACAAATATGTATTTACACATGCACACAATAGGTTGTGTGCTCACAGTGTGGGATGTGAGCGCACTGTGGCTGTCCTGCCACTGGGCCCTGCCAGCAAGGGGAAGATGGAAACAGTGACACACTCAGCCACCAAGAAACTGCCAGTGTTGGCTCTCCTGTCTCCCCTGCTCACCTCCATGCAGCCTGATGGGCTGGGGGCTGGGCATTTAAAGAGACAGGCAGCTGCACCGGCTGGGGCGTTGCTAGCAGTGTGGTGCAGGTACCCCTTTCTCTCTCTTTTCATTACCAATGGCCTCTGGGGGGCTATTTTGGGGGAACATTCGGGTATCGAGCAGCCCAGAGAGGGAGAATGGGGCTGAAGCGTCCTCATGCTGCTGCTATCCATGGGGGCAAGAGAGTTCAAGGCACCTGGGTAGGGATGCCAGGGGAGAGTCACACAGACTATTGTCCCCTCTGCCTCCCCTTGGCACCACAAGTGGGGTCATGTTCACTGCACAGCCATAGGTGTGACTCCAGAGGTGGTCCTCCTCAGAAACCCAATCTGAACCACCAGGAGCTCACCTGAGGGCTCTGCACTCGCCTTGCTGGTGCAGGAGAATGGGAGCATGTCCCTGCCTTCCTCACTGCAGCTTCTGCCTTTATTCCCTGACAGTCTTCCAGATACAGAGCAGCATGGGGATCTGCACTGGTGCTGGCTTGGCAGAGAGAGAGGGCTCAGTGCCTTCCCCAAGGATGGAGAGGTGCTCAGCCCCGAGGAGCTGTACACATGGCCCAGGGGTGACCTCATGGCCCACTCCACAAGTGCCTTCCTTCCTAAGTGCTTGTCATCTTGGCCATCTCAGTGCACTGATGCACTGACAGTCAGAGCTTCCCAGTGGAGGAGCAGGAGCAGGTTGCATGCTGTCCATCAGCTGGGTGCTCAAGCCAGGAAATCCCAGTTATCTGGTACTTGCCAGGCTCCAGTCTAAAAATACCTAAGGAAAATAATCCTCCAGGCTCATCAAGGCCAAAGCAATTCTGAGCAGATTTCTGGACAAATACTGGGTTTTGTGTTTTTGTCTGTTCTCAGCACACACTTGTCTCAGCACTCACTGCCTCCCCAGGGACTTGTGGGGTCGAGACATCCCAATGGCCATTCCAGCCATGTTGTGACTTGGGAGGGGAGTGTCGGGCCAGACAACCACAGGGTGCTGTGGGGCAGGAGTGGCCTGAGAGCAACTGGGGGGTGGGACCAGCATGGCCAGGGACTGAGAGACATCTTCACAGGTGTCAGGGTCAGAGATCAAACCTCTTGGCTCTCAGGCTGCCTGCAGTCCTTTCCCTTCCTCTTCACACCTACAGGAGTGCCCCAAGCTCTCCTGAGATGATGCAGGACCAAAAATGTCAAGTACTCCAAGAGAGAAGCCTGGCTTTGTGCAATATTCCAAGAGAACAGCTGCTATAGATGCTGCAAAGGAGAAACGGAACTGGAGCACAGCCCCAGGCTCCAGCTCATCCCCATGGTGAAACTACCCCGAGCTCACTGAAGGTAGCATCCTCCTAGAAGCAGCCCAGTCAACAAACACATCTGCAGTGGAAACTAATCCTAAAGATGCATTGTGTGGAGAGGCAGAGATGCTGTTGAAGATGAAGAGACATAGCTAGGAATGCCATCAACCTCTTGACAGCCAGGGACCATGCAGGGCAGGCTGGAACTGGAAAGAAACAGTCTCTCTGGGCAGGGATACAACAGAGAATGAAATGCAGGTAAGCTAGTGTTATTGACATGTGAAGTTATTTGGTGCAGGATATGGTTAAATTATTTGCCAAGCCCCCACCTTTTCCTCCCCACCCCAAGAACAGGAATAGAGTCATTAAAACAGCATGTTCTGGGACAGTGGAGATCCCATGGGAGAGCTGGACACGGCAAGAAGTACACCCACCGCCATGGCCTGACCGAGTACCATTGCCTCTTGCCTCAGGGGTCCCCAGCTCTGCCAGAAGGCTTTTGGATAAAGATGATCCCAGCATCTGGTGTATGTAGCAGAACAGGATCTTGTGCTGGTCAGACTGGTTTGGGTGACCCCAGCTTGAAGACAACAACACAACAACAGTGTGGCTGGGATGCAGTTGAGGGTTCATCCAGCAGCCTCACCTTTGTGTCTCCTCTGTGGTGATGCTCCATTCCAGTGGGCTCTCACTCCCTGGGGTGACATTCACACACCAAGCCCCTCATGCCAGAGGAAACACCAACCCCTTCCCCTGCCTGCCTGGAGGCACTGGCAGCAGTGGCTACAGATCCCAAAGGATGGACCTGGTTGAGTGAGGACTGGTAGTTGCCAAGACATGCTAGTCAGGCAGCCAGCACTTGGCAAAGAAGGAAGGAGAATGTGGATAGAACAAGTCACTGCACGGGGAGCATATGGGATAGCAATCAGGGAAGGACAGCAGCCCACATACTCCTTGAAGAGGGAGCAGAGGCCCTCATGAGTGAGTCCTCACAGCGCATTCAATTAGTATCGGAAAAAGGACATTGAACAGCCTCACTTCCCTCTGGTCCAGGAACAGAGGGGTAGGAAGAACAGAGATACTATTTCTCGTGGCAGATAAGTTCCTTGGCAAAAGGTGACGTGCTTGTGCAGGCTGCAGCAGGAGGGGCCCATTGAACAGAGCCAGGGAGCTCTTACCCTAGAGCATGAGGAAGAGGCACAGTGTAAGGGACAAGGGAGGACTACAACCAATGGTGATATCTCAGTTTTGCCATGTGGTCTCCATGTGGTCAAGATTCACTTATTTCTAGGCAAGCTCTCCAAGGAAAGCATGCTTCTCCTGGCAGCAAAGAGCAGGAGTGGCAGCTGCCAGGATGCAGCTGGAGCCAGCACAGCCTTCTCTTTCTTAGGCAGGATGCAGCAAAGCCAGGTCAAGGCAAATGCAGCAGGCAAAGCTCTCTACAGGGCACAGTTACCCTCTTCCCATCTGGAACAGCAGGACCAGCTGACTTGCTGCCACTTGCCTCTGACTGCCACCATACCACACCATCGTCCTCACTCCCCTTCCCCTGGAGCTCACAGTGAGGTGGCAGTCCTTTTTGGTCAGGGCTTCTGATAAAGACTCCAGGAGATTATCCTCTTTCTGCTAGCCTCACATCATCTCATGAGCCAAATCATTGTCTATCTCACCGCTCACTGCTCACATGGTGGCCCAACGCCAATTTTGATAAGGAATTATCTCCACTACCACTAGGTAACGAGTATGGGGTTCTTCATGCTGGCAAATGCAGGTCTCTCTGACATGGCCACAAGTGTCAGGATCCAAGGGGGATCTTTGGGGAGACAAAACCTTGTTAAACGCTGGTCTGCATTGCTGAGGGACATATGTGTGAACCTGACACAGGCAGCAACAGAGCAGCAATGGGAGTCCAGGCAGGTAAAAAGTGTTGATCTAAATGAGCATAAAAATGAACACAACCACAGAGGTCTTCCTCAAAATGGCGATAGTGGTCATTTTGAACATCTTAGCAGGCCCTTTCTTTCTAAGGCAGATTATTTTCTAAACAATGGCAGAGGCTGCTACACTAATACACCCCTGAACAATGTCGTACCTATATCATCCATGGAGGAGAACTTGCACATTCCATAAGGACAGTGATTTGATGCCTTCTCTTCTGCTTCCGTTGTCATGGGGTAAACTCAGAGCCTGGAAAGTCAGTTGAAGTGAAATGTCAATCCAAAAGCTCAGAAAACCCTTTTCCAAAGCCTAGTCAGGAAACTAGGATGGATATCTCAATAGAACAGACTTTCCGAAGAGATTTCCAAGAATTCCTGGATTTGGACTCATGTTGTTACCTTTCTTATCAAGCAGGACATACGTATTCATGACAGATGAGGACTAGACTTCTACATCTGCTACAGACATTAATTCCAAGAGAAATCAGAACTAATGATTATGTTTTGAGATTACTAGAGGTCCATAATGTTTACAGTGGAACACAGAAAATCTGGATTTGTACTGCTCTGCTGAGGCCTCTCTCACATTCTGGAAATGAAATGGTTCGGCTGTCCCGGATGTTGAACTTGATTAGTGTCCACCAGAAATGCAGTCAGAAACAGGACTGCAAGGCTGCTTAGTGTTGCTTTTCAAGGACAGCTTTGTTGCCCAATATCCTGAAACAATATCCTGTTTTCCTCACAAGAAAAAAATTCCTAATAGGATTGTTATTAAATCCGTCTTTTAAAGGAGACAAAAATGCAGCAACACAGAGCAGGAAGGACTCCTTCCCATTTTCAGTAAGATGGAGAAGCAGCAGGAGCAGGAACAGCAGAGATGTCCTGCAGCTTCTCACCTGCCCTTCCAGTCCATCACTGCTCTGGCAGCTCCCTGTTCACTTGAGCTCTGCCATCCCTGGCCTCTTGTTTTGCACATTGCTCTAAAACCTACACACTAGGGCATTGCACATCAGTGCCGGACAAAGGACATGCTCTCTGGTTTCATTCATCCCAGCAGCACTGGGTCTTCTCAAAGGAAACTGGAAGGCCATGTCCCACCTGGGATCCACCACAGCACTTCCCACTGCTCGTCCCCAGTGGAGCAGAGCACTTGAGCCTAGGTAGGATCTTAACAGCAGAGCCAAGTGGCACTTTGAGTTTGATCCAAAATTGCCCCTTTGAATTGTTATTTATCTGTTGTTTAAGCAAAACAGAGCACAGGCCTCTCCCTGCTCAGTCACACAGGAACAGATGGATCAAGAGATCCTCCCACCCACTCACTCATTGGGTTATGGCATCTCACCTCAGAAGTGGGTGAAAGAGTGGGTTGTAGTCCCTGGCCTTTTATTGAGTGCACCTGGTCCATTCAGTGCCTCAACATGCTCAGAGTACACCCGTGACCATGCTTCCTGTGATGGAGGAGCAGTGGTTCCTTTGATATGGAAGAGCTGGTACCTCCCCACAGCTGCTCTGTCTCCATCTATGGAGCATCACTGTTTATTCCCTTCTTTCCCTTCCTTGACTCACAGTTGAACTACACCACTCTTCTTTTGGCTATGAAACAAATTAGAGCATTACATATGCAACCAAGAAGTCAAGTAGCATCATTAGGCTTTGGGAGACAGCAGCCAGAGAAAAGCATGCCCAGGTAACAGTCCCTTTGTGTAGGACTTGGGACATGCAGGGAGTGAAGAACATGAGATGCACGGTTGCCACAGACTGGTTTGCATCCAGAGATGAGGAGCTCTGCTTGGGATGGGAACGTGCTGCCAGCAAGGGCCTCTCCCACGTACCATTTGGCACGCAGAGCCTGGGACTGTTTCATCCTGCAGAACCAAACTGTGACTGAAATGGTGAGGGCATCCAGCTCCTTCACATCTCTGGGTACAAAGGCCCAGCTGAAATAACTGTG
>NW_005054566.1:542262-542746 GCF_000277835.1 Geospiza fortis | reverse complement strand
TGGCAGCAGAGCTGCCAGCAAGGGCTGGCAATGCTAAGAAATGTGGTGAACACAAAAGCACAATCATCAGGAAATGTATTTTAATTTTACTGGATTTTTAGGTGCTGCTGTGTTTTAATACAGACACTGTGCAGCATTCTGCACCTGAAGGGGTCCAGGACCACCGGGGGCAGGGCCAGGTATGCTAGGAACGGGGCCAGGACTCCCGGGAGTGGGGTCAGGGCCCCCCAGGAGTCGGGCCAAGATCCCCAATGGCGGGGCTAGGAATCCCACAAGTGGGGTCAGGACTCTCGGGAGCGTGTCCAGGACCCCCGGGAGGGATGAGGGCAAGAGGACCCCCTGTTCTGCCCAGCGAAGTGGAACTCCTGCGCCGAGTCACTCCGTGGGACAAGTTCAGGGAAGTCCCGCGCTGCCGCTGCGCCGGGTAGTGTCATCCGGGCTGGCCTCCCAGCACCCTCGGCCCCAAAGCCCGTCCCGCCACCAC
>NW_005054566.1:531480-541807 GCF_000277835.1 Geospiza fortis | reverse complement strand
CCCCCGCCCCCGGACTGAGGGGGGAGCCATGTTTTGTTCCCGCTCTGCTGTGGCCGCGTGGTGAGGATCCTTCAGTACCCTGCCCCGAGCGCCCTCATTCCTCTCTTACCGGCAGTAGCGCCCTGGGGTGGTGGTGTCCCCGGCCTCCTTCTCCCGGCGAACGGTGAGGATGGATGATGATGGCCTCGGGGGGCCCGGGTAGCCCAGTTGCCCCGAGGTGGGGGGTCCCTCTCCTGGGGTGCTCCTCGTTTCACCTGCCCGGCCGCTCAGGACGCTCCCTCAGGACGCTCCCTCAGCGTGTTTGTGAGGCCGCGCGGGGGAATCTCCGCACCATTTGAGGGTGCTCGATAAAACTCCGGGGGGCAGGAAGGAGGTGATCACTGTGCGTGTTTGGCTCTTGATAAGGGCAGGGAGGGCCTGGAAGCTGCGTGGAAGCCATGGCCTGGGAGTGGGTCTGAGGTATTGGGGTGCACAGGGGTACCCCTCGTCGCCATGGGGAGCACTCGGCAGCCTTCAGGGTGAGCTCTGCAGCGTCTGGGTGAGCCCTGCATCACGATGCTGCTCATACCGGCCTTCAGGTGACTCCTCTTGGCAGGTGCTCAGAGCTGGACCTCAGGCATTCGAGGCTCCCCAGGTGGGTGAGTCACCCGAGGCATTCAGCACCGTGATCCCCTGCTGGCTGTGCAGGATAGACTGCGGAACCGTGCTCCTGCTCCAGGAAAGGTGCCTTTAACTCTTGTTTCTGCCTTGCTCAGGGAGGAGGTAGTAGTAAGGTCATGTTGGCCCTATAGATGTTTGAGGCGTGCATCCACCCTCTGGTGTGCGAATTGGTCAGCTGGCGAGGCGTTGCGATGACCAGCAGCAGAAAGCTGGGGCTGCTAGAGCTCATTGGTGGCTGGTGGTAGCTTACGCTCCCTGGGCCGCAAGGGGCTGTCAGAACACTCCTAGAGCTAAGACCGACCGGCTCTGGTTGTGGCCTGGTGGCCTCTGGCAGGTGTTTGCTGGCCCCAGGGTGAGATGCTCGGGGAGCTTAGCGGGACTGGGCTCCAGACATGCTGCTGCAATGCTTCACCCAGGGTGGGTATTGCAGGTCGGGCAGGAGTCCTGCAGCTGAAGGGTGCACAAATGCATCATGAAGGTGAACAATGCCAGAGGGTTTGAAAGTTGACTCAGGCAAAGGGGATGAGTGTGAACAGGAGGATCATAAGGAAATTGTGAATTGTATCTTCGGCAGGAGAGGTGGGATTTGTGTCCTGAAACAGTAAATGGCCTGAGTGCTCACACCCTGCCCCTTAAGTGTGGACCTTTTGCACAATGGTTACTCATGTTCTCCAGCTTCAATTTTTTTTTCTTAGGAAAAAGGTGGGTTTCCTTAGTTGCATCACAAGGAAGCAGGTATAATGATTCTGGTTTTGTCCCTTTCTGTGAGCCTTAAGTCTTTCTGTGGTGTACAGGCATCCCATTTTCATGCTAAGTGAGGTAATTTGGTGCTGTTGGATTCTCCTGGGTGTCTTTGCGCTGAGGTTGCCTTGGCTGTGTCTGGAAGGATAGGAGCAGTGCTGAGAAATGGGCTAGAGCAGGGAGCAGGAGTGTGCTGGGTGTAAAGAAACTCCCCCAAGCTCCTGATAGTGCCTTTGCTGGGGAGGAACTTCCTTGGTCTTAGATGAACCGCCGGGGCGAAGGACCTCCCAATTACAAACAAGTTCTGCTAGTGTATGTCAAATCTCTCTGTGGGGGTGCCTGTGGCTGTCCTAGCTCCTTGGGAAGGTGTGAAACATTGTTCCCTTTCAGGAGGTGTTACCTGGAAAAGGTGTGAATGGTCGCGTGTGCTTTCTCTTGGCTCCTATTTGGCGCAGTTGGCCTGATTTTTCTGGCAGCTAAGGTGGAAAATACCCAGTGACTTTCACGCTGTCATTTTATGTCTCCTTTATGAGGAGTTGAAAAGCTGCACGTAGGCTTGGGAGGTGCATCTCATTAGGCCCTGTAGTGCAAATCTACTGTTGCATTTTTATGGCATTTCCCATTTCCTCCTCTGGAATCAGCCTATAACAGACTCTTAAGAGAGTGGGAGCCTCTCACTGGTGGTATCGGTATGACTCACTGTGTCCTTAGAGCCGCTGCAAAGTAGTTCTGTAGCTAAGGAAAATCCACGTGGGGCTGTAGTTAATTACTGAAACCGCAACCACCTGAGTGCTACTGGGCCCTCAGTGCGACCTCCTCCTCTGCCTCCATCCCAGTGCTGCCTTGGTTTGAGGGCTGGGTTCTTGGTGCGAGTGTCCATCCCACTTCCATCCATGTACTCCTGGGTCCTTGGTGTGACCTCCTCTCCCACCTCCACCCTTGTGTTTTTGAGTCCTTGGTGTGCACATCCCACCTCCATCCTGGTGCTTACTCATCTGTGGTTTGAGGGCTTGAAGGTAGCAATAATGTGGCAGTGGCTGGGATCAAAATTCAGGCTCCTGCTCGTAGGGAAGGGACAGCCAATTCAGTTTGATGGTAACTGCTGTGACTTTTTGTGATTTTGCAGCCCCCTGCTTTGCCAAGACACCCGGTGCTCTCTCTGGATTGGCATTGGCGGGTCTCTAATGAAAGAATGCCGATGCTAGTCCATACTACATTTTTCTCATTCTGAGGATTTCTGTGAGGGCACAGGGTGTCCTGGGAGCGTTCCTGAGCACTGCTAGCGCAGGGAGGATCAACTCTGTGTCCTGGCAGAGCACAGCTTGTGCTCAGGGTGTGACTGGGAAACTCTGTGCAGGGGCGTGAGCACCTCCTGTCCCCACCTGAGACAGGGGTTTGGCTGTAAGCTGGTGCCGTGAGAATCCCTTTCCCTAGGGATGGGGGGACTCTGGGTGCTGTGCTGGGGTCTAAAGCTGATGTGAGCCCAGACTACATGCAAGAGCTGCTTGCTTCACATAATATTCCTTTAACTGGTCTGCAAACCCCTCTGGCTGCAGGATTTTGGATTAGAGGGCTCTAGAAGAACCATGACCACAGCCAGGCTCTGGTGTAGAAATAAGCCAGGCTTTCTCCCTTGGACGTGTTGGTATCTTGTTTAAGCTTGACTTCATGCTTCCTCACACCAGTAAGATGGTTGATCCTTACTGAGCATTGGTGATACTAACAACCAGGCACAGCAGCCCCAGACGGGAGCTTCTCTGGTGGACACAAATAGCTGCTCATCTCTCTGGTTGGTTGACTTCCCTCAAAGCTGCCAACAAACTATCCCAATGCCTCACTTTGCAGGGCAGCTTGCAGCCTTTCTTGCCTTTCTTGCCCTGTGCCATGCTGGGAGCGTTTTGGGGGCTGAGGGGCTGTGTCCACGAGAGAGACCAATTGTGAGTGTCCAGGGAAAGACCGTGGCTATGCCCGGTGGGATGAGCAGGATGATCTGTGCCTCTGCGGGCTGAGGCTTGTGCTGCCAGTGGGGGAGCTGGAGTAGGGTGGCTGCCAATGCTGTGCCCCATGGCGTCTGTCTGTCTGCGTGCTGGTGCTGGCTCACCGGGCCGGCAGACCAGGGCATGTCTGGGAGTGTGTTGGCCATTTCTGGTGGGAAGAGGCACTGAGTGGGCTGAGCTGCTCCTGGCCAAAACCTTGAGCTTGCCTGTGTGGGCTGCTGGCCTTGAGTGAGCCCTGCCTGTGCTGCTGACCTTGGCTCACCCCAGCAGCAAAGGCTGGGGCTGAGCAGGGCCTCAATTGACTATTGTCCTGGTGCAGAGCCCTTGGAAGCGCTGGGGAGTCACGTAGGCCATGTGCTGCCAGGTTAAACCCTGCCTGTGGGTGCCTGTTGGAATTAAAGCTCTGTGCATAATGCGCTAAACCTGCTTAAAACTGGTGAAAGTGGTGTCTCCTGACAATCTCTATTTCATCTCCCTTCAGGCCAGAAAAAGGCCAAATTTGAAGGTATAGAGTGTTATAGGCTGTGAACAGCTGGCGATTGCCAGCCCCTTCATTTCCCCAGCAGGAGATCTCAGTTTAGTTTTAGGGATCAGAAGGAGAGATTCTGGGGGCCTGCCAGCTCCCCATGTTGGGCAAATGTCCCATGGATGTTTATGGCCTTGTGCTGAGCATTGCAAGGGCTTCTTGTGAGCTGGGCTTGGAGGGGCTGGATGTGGCTAATTCTTTGGGCTGGGCTGATGGGAATGAGCTCCTGGGGAACAGCATCCCCCTTTCTGCTGGGGGCTTGAGGGAAGAGCTCCCTCAGGGAGTGCAAACTCTGCTGCTAGCAAGGGGCAGCTTTGTGCCTATCCTTCCTGGCCTAGGTGTTTCACTGATGGCATTTGTAGCCCAAAGGCTGGGTCTAGCTTACAAGGGCACAAAGTGCCCAAATGGCCGTTGGATAGCTGGGACAACCCAGGGCATCTTTTTGCTGTGGAGATCCTTGTCTGGACAATGCTATGTCCATCTCAAGCTGGGGGAGCACAGGAGGACCAGAAAGCAGGAAGCAAAGACAGCAGGGCTGGGATGAGCCACTGTGGATTTCACACCTGTGAAGATACCAGATGAACCTCTGCTGGCTGCAGCACAAATCTGTGTGGGCACTAGGCTGATGGTGAGTTGTGGGAGAAAGATATGGGTCTCTCAGCTTGTTCTGCTCCATGGAGCAAGAGTTGAGGCTCCCTGCCTGTCCTGCTCTAGTTCCCAGGTACTCAGAGAGCCCTGCTCCAGGGGAAAGGCTTTGTGAGCTCAAAGGGCAGCAGGTGCCGCTGAGTGTATAACTGCTGGAGGGATGTGTGAGTAGAGGCAGAGGTGTGTTGTGCCTGGGCAGGGTCTCTGCTTGGATGGGGGAATGGCCCTCTTCCTTTGACCCCAAAAAGAAGTGATGTGAACCGCTTCAATAAAGGCTTTGCCCCAGAAATACTTTGGGGCATTTGCAGTGCTCTATAAATGTGAGCCTCTGTCTTTCTGTGCTGGAGTGCTGCCAATCTGAGCTTTCAAAAGCACAGCAATTTACTGCATTATGTAACTAAAAGTCTTGAAATCATACTCTTCCAGGCTCCTTTGGAGAAAGGATAACTGCTTGTGGGTGGGACCTAGGAGATGGCAGGGCTTTAGTCTTCTGAGGGATCTGTTTTGGGCTATTACCATCCTCATTGTCTCAGTTCCTGCTCTCACGCTTGCTGTGCAGAGGAGGGTGGCTGTAGGCTACCCATTCCTGCAGATTAGTCAGTGCTTTTATAGGGAGCAGTTGTGATACTCACAGTCATTACTTGGTCTCATCCAAGTAATTACAGCAAATATGGTTATTTTATTTCCTAATAGGGTGAACTGTAGCTGGCTGCCTGGCAGCTGTGAATTTGATTTCTAATCACATCTTACATGTTGCAACTCTTCCAAAACACCTGAAAATGTCATAACTATGTGTTCTGGTTGTTTTTTGTTTTTTTAATTTCCCTTTTTTGCAAAAGGGAGGGAATCTTTCCAGTTGGGCTGGCTGCCTTACATGTGCTTTATTTTTTTTTCCTCACTTGTTTGAAACTAGTTCTGTGTGGGGGCAAGGAGTAAATCGTCAAGAAGCCTAATGCAGTTGAATGATGAGCTTTCTAAAACTGGTCTTTCTTAATAAGGATTTTCAGTGAGTCAGGGAAGAGTGTTGTGGCATGCAGAACTCTTTGTGTAAATTCTCAGGTGTCAGACTTCGGGAATCTTTGGTCTCAAAACCTTGTTCAGCTCAAGGTTTTTCATTGTGCCTCAGCAATGCAAGAGAGGTCATGTCTAACCTGCCAGAAGCCTTTTATTTTACAGAGATGCCACCTCAGGAGGAGAAATGCTGCTTGTAGGGGAAGAAAAAATAAGTTAACCAAGCCACAGTCATTTTGGAGCAGTTGAGCTCCTTGGGAGCAGTGAAAGAATTAAACCAGTGTATATGTCTCAGGAACAAAAGGGAAAAATCCCCAACACCTCATCAAAACCTCCTCAACCTTTGCCTTGGATGGCTTTTGTTGCATGTAGTTTTAATTAGTGCTCACAAGTAGATTATATTCCTTGCTGGGAGCTTTTATAGCCAACACCTGGTAGTTTCAGCTTTAAATAGTGTTTTGGATAAATCATTGTGGTTGGATGATGCTTTAGGGTTCACTGAAGGCTGTGAAAGCTCAGTGTGGCTCAAAGCAAGAGGTGGCAGAAGCTCCAGTGTGCAGCTTCTGTGGGGAGGGCATGTTCAGCAATTCCCAGTGCTTTTGGTGGGTGGGTGGGCTGCTCTGTCTTCCAAGAGACTGGACTGCATTGCGAGTCTCTGTGAAGCCTGGCCGCTCCCTCAGGGGTCCCACGTGGGTGCCCACAGGTGTGTGTTGGCCCAGGGATCTGCCTGCAGCCAGACACCGGAGATGCAGCTCATCCTGTTGAGTCCCAGAGAGGAAATCAGAGGAAATGGGCTCTGGCTCCTGGGCATAGTTCAGCTGTGGACGTGCCAGGGGCAGCGTCTTGTCAATGATTCCTTTGTTGGAGTGGCGGGTGGCTTGGAGCTGCTCATGATGGTCATGTGTTTCACTGGCCAGGATGCAGGAAAATACCCTGCCAGTGAAAAATCATTGTCTGGGTCACACTAAACTAGTCTTAGCAGCTTACAGAATCCAACCTCCTGTGCTTTTCTTTCTCTTGCCCTGTGTGGGTCTGGGCATCACCGCAGCCAGGTGTCAGGTGGCTCTGGCAAACCTGGTGCTGTATCAGATAACTGCCGCCAGTACCTCCAGTGCCAGGTAGGAAGGAGCAGGATCTCCCCATGACTCTGGATCACCAGCTGTGCTTTGACCAGGATGCTGGGATCCCAGCCTTGGATGTGCACCAAGTGACACAGAGCGAGTGAAAAGGCAGGAGCCCGTAGTCCTGTAGTGTGTGCTATAGGGATGTGCCAGGTAAATGCTGGCATGTCAGCAGCCATGGATGAGATGGTAATCACTGTGAGCTGGGGCGGATGCAGGCTATAAATAGGAGGCTGCACCTCTCTGAGCCAGCACCACACTGCTTTGAAGTTGTCACTCTGCCTTGGCATGACCTCAGGAGCTCTGGAAAAGACTCTCCTGCTCGAAAGTGGCTTTTTCCCTTGAGTGCAAACTTGAGCAGCAGAGAGCTGTGGTGTGTGGGGTGGGCTCTGGTGAAGGAGCCTAATGCTGTCCCCTTGGCTTGTGGTGCTTAATATGGGTGAGTGAGGTGGGGGTATTTCTGGCTGTGAGGCTGGGGAGGGCTGCAGTCCATCAGAAAATGCCTTTTGAAATCCCTGGAGGTGCACAAGAGTTCTGGAGCTGGTAGTGGTTTCTGTGGCTTTGTGTGTTGTGACCCTTGTTTGTGAGCAGCTGCCCTTGCTACAGTTCCTTGCTGTGATGCCTTGTGCTGCTCTCAGCTGCCTGTACCAGCCTTCATTTGGAGTAACAGTGGCTCTGGAGTGTGATCTAGTTCTGCTGCTGTGTGGGCCCATGCATGAACAGCCTGATCTTGATGGCCTCTGGATTGCTCCCAGTCAGCCTCTCCAAGGGGATTCCACACCTCAGCAAGCCTGAATGACATCTTCCTGTTTATTTTGTTTTCTAGTCACTTCTAGTTTTAAACTTTTTAAGTGAATTGTTTTTATACTTGAGTGCTTTGTGAAACCTGCCATAGCCTTTTTGATCAAGGAGGAGGGTTTGGATGCAGTTGGGTCTGGAAGTGCCCTACCAGGGCCAAACTGCAGGGGAACCAGGCTCTGGTGGGACTGCTCTGTGTGGATCCACCTCTGCCTTCTCTGGTGGCATATGGGAGCCTTCCTTGGTTACCACTCAGGCTAAGTTTAGCCATAGCCACTGACCTTTGGGGATGGTGGGTGTGCTGTGACACCCAACTGCCCTTTTTCAGCAGAAATAGGGGTGTCCTGTTCAGCTCGTGCATGGGGACTTACTTCCCATCGGTATATCTGCACTTAATATCCTTGGTGTGCAGCTCTAGCTCTAGGTGGCCTGGTGCTTCTTGGGATTTTGCAGTGCTGGGGTTGCACTCCAGCAACCCAGATGCTTTGGGAGCTCTGCCTGTGCAGATGAGTCCTGGCTGCTGTCACAGACACTGCCTGCCCTTTCCAGCTTAGGTCAGGATGTCACATCTTAAATTTGTCACTTAAAAATGTGTGCTGACTGCTGACTGGGCTCTTAAAGGCCAGCTGCAATCTGAGCGTGTGCTTTGGAGTGGCCCACTGTGCTGGTGATCCTGGGGTGCTCTCACCTCGTGGATCAACTTTCCTCATGGTGGTGGGGGCACTGGTGCTATGCCAGCCTTGCAAACAGAGCTTGAGCCGTGCAGTTGTGTGCCAGGAGCAGAGATTCTGCTTTCAGCTGAAGCAATGCTTTGTCCTTTGCAGATCTTTGATCCCCAACTGAATCATCGCCGACTTGATTCAAGATGCCACCGGCCATTGGAGGCCCTGCAGGATACACTCCTCCTGAAGGAGGATGGGGATGGGCTGTGGTTGTCGGAGCCTTCATTTCCATTGGTTTTTCCTATGCCTTCCCCAAATCTATCACAGTGTTCTTCAAAGAGATTGAGGTCATCTTCAATGCCTCCAGCAGCAAAGTGTCCTGGATCTCCTCCATCATGCTGGCTGTTATGTATGCAGGAGGTAAGTGGGGTGGAGGCAGTGGTACTTGTGCTCGTGCATCACAGCACAAGATGCTACTCTCCTGCTGGGACTGGTGATTCCCACCTGGCTGTGGTGACAACAACCAAAATTTTGCTAACACTTTGAATTCTCTCCTTATCTGAGAACAAAACCTCCCGTAATGAGTTTTCTTAAAGGAGGCTGCTCAGAAAGTTCCATTTAATGCCCAGAACGCAAAAACCGGGTTAATCTGTCCTCTGCAAAGCTGTAAAATCTTTCCGGGGAATTATGACTTGTGTAATTCTGCCCTTGTCCTTCTTACAGTGAGTTGCAGATGCTGTGTCTACTCCCAGCATCCTCCTGAAGGCCCGGGAGCTGCTCTGTTACATGTGGCAATGTGGCAACTCTGCTCTTAGGGGCACTTTCAGACAAGATTGAATTTTTTTTTTTTCCCCAATTCAGGGAATAGTGGGTGTATGTAGGCATCTGTCCTCAGTTTCTTGTCAGCTCAGTTGTGCTTGGAGTGCACTGAAGCCTCATGCCACATGTTACTGCTTGCTGGTGCCAAGCAGTGCTGTAGGCAGCTTGTGCTGTTTGAGAATGGTGTGTGCACTGGAAGTACAGAGACATGAGCAGAATAAGGCAAGCCCACCTAAACTAAAACAGCTCCACTCCCTCCCCTGTCCTTCAGAAGCTGCCTTTTGAAAGCTTTTAACTCTCAAGCTGGGTACTTTATGCATGTTTTTAGTGGGTGAACAGCATGCAGAGTGTTCCTGGTCTCCAGACCCTGGGGTCTTGTATGTGCCTGCAAACACAGTCTTGTGCTGGGCTGAAAGAAACACTGTGAGCCTGCTGTTGTGGCCACTTCAGAGGCAAATGGGAGCTTGTCCCTGCTGCCAGTCCCCAGCTGGCAGGTTGCCTGCAGCCTTGTTGGATTTGTGCATCCAAAGGAGCTGACGTCAGCTCCCGGCTGAGCACGAGGCTTTTCCTTTGCAGGGAACAGGCTCTGCTTTGTCCTCGCTCAGCTAGCGAAGCGACCAGCACATTTCCCTGCTCCAATGTTGTAACAAGCTTGTAAACCATGTAACTGCCTTAATGAGACCCAATCTGGGCCATTCCTCCTCTCCCAATAGCTCAGAGCTGGTTCTTCTGGGGGCACTGTCTGGAGCTGCCTGGCAGCAGGCGTAAGAACTCCCTCCTCCAGTACAGGAGTAGTGGTTGTCCCCATGTCCCCCTCCCTCCGTGGTGATTCTGTCCCTCCTCCTTTCACTGAGCTGTAGCCATTAAATCCCAGCAGCTGCTGGTCTTGGTCTGCTTGGCCATATGCTGATGGCAGGGATGCTGAAAGTACCCCAGATCTACCTGGGTGCATTTTTTCCCCAGAAGGTGATCAGGTACTGAACAGGCTTCCCAGAACAGTGGCCACAGCCCCAAGGCTGCAAGAGCTCAAGGAGCATTTTGGACAATACTCTCAAGCAGAAAGTGGGATTGTTGGGGTTGTCCTTTGAAGAGCCAGGAGCTGGACTCGATTCTTGAGGATCACTTCCATCTCAGAACTTTTTATTCATCCCCCAGCTGCTGAAGCACAGGAATTGTTGCTGCCCCATTCATTCCTGCCTGAAACCAGACCCTTTACAGAGTCTGAATTGCACTGGAGCAGTCCCAGTGTGCATCCCATTTTCCCTGTCTCCTAGGACACCTGCCTGCTTGGAGGCTGAAAAAGTAGTTCATCCTCTGGAGTAGTAGGATCTCACAGAGCTGGGGCAG
>NW_005054566.1:531170-531424 GCF_000277835.1 Geospiza fortis | reverse complement strand
GCAGTCGCCATCAGGATGCATGGATGTCATGGTGTCAAATGCTCCTTTGTCAGCCCCATGTTGGGATTAGATTCCATTATTTATGTGTTTTTGTCAGCTTGAGCAATCAAGTTAGATCAGGTAATGTTTAGTCAAAAACACTTCCGGTGAATCTAGAAAACAGGTATGGGTATTGTTTTCCTTTAGAAAAGAGGGGGATGAGGAGGATTGCTCCTAGAGTACCTGGCACTACCCAGCTGCATGGCTTCCTGCTG